>NC_057805.1:93574862-93584367 GCF_018294505.1 Triticum aestivum
ACCGTCGCTAGCGCCGCCCGTGCCCGCACCCGAGCCAGCGAGCCCCCCCGCTCCGCCGCCCGTGGACGCCGCCGCCTCCTCCGAGCTCCAGCCGGCCTCCTCCCTCTCCCTCCACGAGCTCCGGCCCCTGCCCCGCGAGCTCCGGCGAGCTCGGCCCTGATCCGATCTGAGCACGGTTGACTTTCTCCCCGAGATCCCTCTAATTTCTGCCAAGTCCCCGAAAATATTGCATTCTATAGCATACTTCAGTGCATCATAACTCTCTGCATACTGCTCCATTTCACGCGTGTAATATATCAAAATGTTCATTACGAGATGCTCTACATTTTGTTCCATTGGGCCATGCTCGTTTGAGTCCATCTTGATGCGCAAATCTCTAATGCAAGAGTGCTAATTGCTGTTAACTGCTGTTACTTTTCAGAACTTGGTGATTTGTTATTTTTGTTGCTATTGATGTGTGCATCTTATGGGCATGAGGTCTACATGTGTTTTGATGTATGCCATGCCATCTTTACAGAGGTGTATGCCATGTAATTTTGTGATCTCTGTGGTGACTAGCACAAGCATGCAAACTAGGCTTCGTGATGTTTCTGATTTCAGGGACTTAGTAATTTCACTAAGTCTGTTTCTGTTGTTATTTTGTTGCCATGTATCCATGTGTCTACAGTGAGATCCATGCTCCTTTTGGTGATGTTCAGTAAGGATGTTTTGTAGATATAGTTGTGCTCAATCCATCCATGCCCCTGTTTACAATTATGGAGTGCCATAGAATGACTCAAACTTGCTCTACTTTTGCTGTAAAATGTTCTTGGCAGATTATTTACGTCTTATTCAATTTTGCCAAGGTTGTTGTAGTTGATCCTTTCATGCTATGTATTTTCTCTTTCCATGGATAGCTTCATAAACATGCCATCTTTCTGTAGGTATGCTTTTTTTGTCATGAATTTCCTTGTGGTGAGTGCATCAAGCTCACCAAGATGCCCTCATAATTCTGTTTTCTGCCATGCTCTGTTTTCTGCAAAGTCTGAAACCTGTTAACGAAACTTGCTATGTTTACATGGGTGCCATCATATCTTCTGGTCCTTTTTGGCTGATGGTAATTAAGGGACTTTTGTTCTATGCATCTAGTAGTTTCATGCCATGCCTTGTTTTGCTATGTTAAGTTCCTGTAGCATGTTGTTTGCTTGCTCTGAACATTGCTACCTGATGCTGTTTCTGCCATGTCCAGTAATTTCACAAAGTCTGTGATCCTGATATCTTTTGCACTTTTTCCATGCTTGTTTGAGCCTGTTATGTTGTGATATAGCCATAACTCAGTGTTCCTCTTTTGTTAAGAATCTCCTGTATATTACTTCCATATGCTTTGTTGCTATGTTGGAGTGCTGTAGCATAGTTACTTGTTGTATTCTAAGTACTATCATGCTGTTAATCGCAGAATAATGTCGTTCTTGTTTTGCTTGCCATTTGCAAACCGTGCATCCGTTTCCGGTGATCTTTATATTGATTTCGACCGAAATCATCTCATCTTTCCAGTGGCATGCTTGGTTTGCCATGTTACTGCCTTGTTCATCAATTTTCCTCCGGAGCACGCATATGCATCGCATATCGTATCCCGCATATCATGCATGTTTTGCATCATGTTGCTTATGCATTTCCCGTGATTGATTGTGGTTCCGTTGCTTGTCTTCTTGTTTCAGGTAGAGCCGGGAGACGAGTTCGTATACGAGGAATCTGTTGAGTACGCTTACGAGGATCAAGCTTTCGACAACTCTGAGAACCGTGCAGGCAAGATGACCATACCCTCGAAATCACTTCTATCTTTGCTTTGCTTGTTGTTCGTTCTATTACCATGCTGCGTGACCTACCACTTGCTATATCATGCCTCCCATATTGCCATGTCAAGCCTCTGACCATCCTTTCCTAGCAAACCGTTGTTTGGCTAAGTTACCGCTTTTGCTCAGCCCTTCTTATAGCGTTGCTAGTTGCAGGTGAAGTTGAAGTTGGTTCCATGTTGGAACATGGATATTTTGAAATATCACAATATCTCTTATTTAATTAATGCATCTATATATTTGGTAAAGGGTGGAAGGCTCGGCCTTATGCCCGGTGTTTTGTTCCACTCTTGCCGCCCTAGTTTCCGTCATACCGGTATTATGTTCCTTGAGTTTGCGTTCCTTACGCGGTTGGGTGATTTATGGGACCCCCTTGACAGTTCGCCTTGAAAAAAACTCCTCCAGCAAGGCCCAACTTTGGTTTTACCATTTGCCACCTAAGCCTTTTCCCTTGGGTTTTCGCGAGCCCGAGGGTCATCTTTATTTAAACCCCCGGACCACTGCTCCTTCGAGTGCTGGCCCAAACCGAGCGATGTCCGGCGCCCCTGGGAAACCAGGGTCTATGCCAACCCGACGTCTGGCTCATTCGGTGTGCCCTGAGAACGAGATATGTGCAGCTCCTATCGGGATTTGTCGGCACATTCGGGCGGCTTTGCTGGTCTTATTTTACCATTGTTGAAATGTCTTGTAAACCGGGATTCCGAGACTGATCGGGTCTTCCTGGGGGAAGGTTTATCCTTCGTTGACCGTGAGAGCTTATGATGGGCTAAGTTGGGACACCCCTGCAGGGTATTATCTTTCAAAAGCCGTGCCCGCGGTGATGAGGCAGATGGGAATTTGTTAATGTCCGGTTGTAGAGAACTTGGCACTTGACTTAATTAAAATACATCAACCGTGTGTGTAGCCGTGATGGTCTCTTCTCGGCGGAGTCTGGGAAGCGAACACGGTTTGAGTTATGCATGAACGTAAGTAGTTTCAGGATCACTTCTTGATCATTTCTAGCTTCGCGACCGTTGCGTTGCTTCTCTTCTCGCTCTCACTTGCGTATGTTAGCCACCATATATGCTTAGTTGCTTGCTGCAGCTCCACCTCATTACCCCATCCTTTCCTATAAGCTTAAATAGTCTTGATCTCACGGGTGTGAGATTGCTGAGTCCTCGTGACTCACAGATTCTACCAAAACAGTTTCAGGTGCCGACGATGCCAGTGCCGACGATGCAACCGAGCTCAAGTGGGAGTTCGACGAGGAACGTGGTCGTTACTATGTTTCTTTTCCTGATGATCAGTAGTGGAGCCCAGTTGGGATGATCGGGGATCTAGCATTTGGGGTTATCCTATTTTTTATTTGGTTTTGACCGTAGTCGGTGTATGTGTGGATTTGGATGATGTATGAATTATATTTATGTATTGTGTGAAGTGGCGATTGTAAGCCAACTCTCGTTATCCCATTCTTGTTCATTACATGGGATTGTGTGAAGATGACCCTTCTTGCGACAAAACCACAATGCGGTTATGCCTCTAAGTCGTGCCTCGACACGTGGGAGATATAGCCGCATCGTGGGCATTACAAGTTGGTAATCAGAGCCATCCCCGACTTAGGAGCCCCCTGCTTAATCGAATCGCTGGCGTTGTTGAGTCTAGAACAAAAATGTTTTGAGTCTTAGGATTATATATATCGGAGAGTAGGATTCTTTTTACTCCTCAGTCCCTTCGTTGCTCTGGTGAGGCCTCCTGACGTAGAAGTTTTGACTCTTCTCTCCTCAAATTTCACTAAAAAATTTAGGATCACGCGGGTATCTTAGAATCGTTCCGATGGTTTTGTGACGAGAACATTGTTCTTGGTGCCTCCTGACATTTAGGGGTTGTGGCAGTGTCCCGGGGAGTTGAGCTCCGAGGTGTTGTCGTCACAATTTTATCGTTGCAGTTCTGGAATACCTGAGTTTCGCTGACATCGAAAATCTCTTTTATGCAGTTGTTGGTGAGATCACCTTGACGCCACCCAGTACTGGGGCGGGAGTTCGGGAGTATTGCCATAACTCGTATAACGGATGCTTTTCGAAGGTTGAGGTACACGATTTCCGAAGGTTTCTTGGTTATGTGTTGACGGATGGATAGAGCTGGATCTAGGGATTGCTAGTTTGGGTGATATATTTTGTGTCCCCTGTATCCCCTACACCAGATTGCATAACCAGAAAGTTTCGGGAGTTTATAGGTGGGATTCATGTAGCTCTTAGCATTTCTTCCCGCAGATATTTGGTTTGTGATTGGGTAATCCTTACCATTTATTTGTTCCACTCGTACCTTTTTATTTTATTCATCAATCTCTTATCAAGTGGCTTCTCACCTTAATGGAAGTGTGATGATTTACTTTGGAATTCATTCGTTCATCCTCGTTTGAATGTTATTGTGAAGACTATATGTTGCAATTTCTATCCGTTGATTCAACTTATCTATTTGTCTATCAAGATGCTAACGGATGTCACCCTCTTCAGCATGGCTCCGCCAACGCGTCAGAATCCGGAATGCAATGAAGGGAGTCAGGCGAACCCTCCGCCACCACCTCCGCCTCCGCCTCCGGAGGCATGGCAAGCTATCATGGCAGCCACCAACGCCAATGCTCAGATGATTCTGCAACTCTTGCAAGAACGCACCCAAGGGCAAGGCAATCAAGGAAATCAAGGCCAAGGCAACAATCAGCCTCACTTCGCTACCCTCAACTAGTTTCTCGCAAATCAGCCCAAGTCTTTCAGCTACTGTGCCGAGGCCACAGATGCCGATGATTGGCTCGTGGGCATCAACAAGCATTTTGAATGTAGCAATGTCAGGCCTGAGGACTTTGTCAAGTTTGCTTCTTTTCAACTCAAGGATCAAGCTGCCGAGTGGTATCAACAATACAAAGATTCTAGAGGAGGTCGTGTGATTACCTGGGATGATTTCCGTCGAGACTTCAAAGCTCACCACATTCCACAAAGTGTTGTTGAGAGTAAGCGTGAGGAGTTCCGCAATCTCAAGCAAGGCCGCATGTCCGTGTATCAATACAATACTCAGTTTCAGAAACTCGCTCGCTTTGCTAAGCAAGACGTTCCTGATGAAAAGAGCATGATCTATCAATTCAGACGTGGCCTCAGAGAAGATCTGCAATTACCTCTCAAGCTTTTTGAGCCGACCAAGTATTATGATTTCTACAATATGGCACTGAAGCAAGAGGCTGCTCAGCTCAAGTGTGAGGCTTCTAAGAAGAGAGTCAGGGACGAAGTTCAGTCTTCTTCTTCCTCACTAGTGGCTGCTAAGCAACAGAAGTTCTGGTTGCCTCCTCCTCCTCCTCCGTTTCGTCAGCCTTACCAGCAGAAGAACAAAGGTGGCCATGGATCTTCCCACTCATCCAACTCTGGCTATCAGAACAAGTCTCAGAATCAAGCTCCAAAGTCCAATGCTCCTTATCATCGTCCACTCTCAAAGGTGACTAGCAACAAGTGTCAGCAGAAAGGTCACTATGCTAACAAATGGTTCAACCAAAGGCACCTTCCGCCTCCTCCTCCTGTGAGATCTTCCAGCAATGCAGTGGTCAAGCATAATCCCAAGTCTGCTAAGGTGAACATGATGAATGCAGCTCAAGCGGAGGAATCTATTGATGTGATAATGGGTAATCTCTCAGTTAATGATATTCCTGCAAAAGTCTTATTTGATACTGGTGCATCGCTTTCTTTCATCTCAAGACCATTTGCATCCAAGCATGAGTTGGTTTTTCAAGATTTGCCTAGACCGTTATCAGTTGTCTCTCCGGGTAAATTCATGAACGCAAGCTCCATGGTTCCGGATGTTTCCATCAAGATGGGGAACTATAAATTTCTGTCTTCTCCAATTGTTCTTGGTGACTCGGATATTGATATAATTCTCGGGATGGACTGGCTTTCTAAGCACAAGGCTCAACTTGATTGTGCTGCCAGGGAAATTCAATTGACACACTCTTCTGAGGATGTGATTATCTATGCCGCTCGTGATGAAACCATTCGGTTGTTTTCTCTCAATGAGAAGGGCGAGTTGAATGCTATTTCTCAAATTCCAGTCGTTTGTGAGTATCAAGATGTCTTTCCAGAAGAGCTTCCGGGTATGCCTCCTCACCGGCCAGTTGAGTTCGTTATCGATCTTGAGCCTGGCACTGAACCCGTTCGCAAGCGTCCATACAAGCTTGCACCCAAGGAGCTGAAGGAATTGAAGAAACAGCTCGATGAACAAGAGCGTCTGGGTTTGATCAGACCGAGTTCATCTCCATGGGGTTGTGGTGTTCTTTTTGTTCAGAAGAAGGATGGCACGGACCGACTTTGTGTCGACTACCGTCCATTGAACAAGAAGACAATCAAGAACAAGTATCCACTTCCCAACATCAGTGAGTTATTCGAGCAACTTAAAGGTGATAAAGTTTTCTCCAAGCTTGACCTTCGAATGAGTTATCATCAGATTCGCATTCGTGAAGAAGATATTCCCAAGACAGCATTCCGAACAAGCTTTGGTTCATATGAACATATTGTCATGTCTTTCGGCCTTGTCAATGCTCCTCCAACATTCTCTCGGATGATGAATTTCATCTTCAACCCTTATACCAATGAGTTCGTCCTGGTGTATCTCGATGATATATTGGTCTTCTCCAAAAATAAGAAGGATCATGCCAAACATTTGCGATTGGTGCTCGACAAGCTCAGAGAGTATCAATTTTATGCGAAGTTTTCCAAATGTGAGTTTTGGCTTGATGAAGTTCTTTACCTTGGTCATATCATCTCTGCCAAGGGCATCGCTGTTAATCCTGAGAAGGTGTCTGCAATTGTGAATTGGGAACCTCCTCAGAATGTCAAGCAGCTTCGCAGTTTTCTTGGTCTTGCAAGCTATTGCCGAAGATTCGTTGAGAATTTCTCTAAGATTGCAAAGCCTCTTTCCAACCTCCTCCAGAAGCATGTGAAGTATGTCTGGTCTCCTGAGTGTGACGTTGCTTTCAACACTCTCAAAGAGAAACTCGTCACAGATCCTGTCTTAACTCCTCCTAACGAATCCAAGCCATTTGAAGTTTTCTGTGATGCTTCTCTTCAAGGTCTCGGTGCAGTGTTAATGCAAGAGAAGAAAGTTGTGGCCTATACCTCTCGTCAGTTGAAGCCCAACGAAAAGAACTATCCCACTCACGATCTTGAGTTGGCGGCAGTTGTCCATGCATTAATAACATGGAGACATCTCTTGTTGGGAAGAAAAGTGGACATATTCACCGATCACAACAGTCTCAAGAACATCTTCACTCAGCCCAACCTCAACCTCAGGCAAACTCGATGGGTCGAAATGATTCAAGAGTACAATCCGAGTATTGAATATACTCCAGGTAAAGCCAATGTCATTGCAGATGCTTTGAGCAGGAAGGCTTATTGTAACAGCTTAATTCTCAAGCCATTCCAACCGGATCTTTGTGAAGCTTTCCGCAAGCTGAATCTCCAAGTTGTTCCTCAAGGCTTTCTTGCCAACCTCATAGTCTCTCCTACTTTGGAAGATCAAATTTGTGAGGCACAACTCCTGGATACCATAGTGAAGAAGGTGAAACGTGGTATTGACAAGGGTCTTTCCAAATACAAGTGCTATCGCATTGATGACCGAGACACTTTATTCTTCGAGGACCGGATTGTGGTTCCTAAAGGTGATCTAAGGAAAGTCATTATGAACGAGGCGCATAATTCTCCTCTTTCCATTCATCCTGGAAGTACGAAGATGTACCTTGACCTCAAGCAGTCGTATTGGTGGACTCGAATGAAGCGAGAAATCGCTCAGTTCGTGAATGAATGTGATGTCTGTCGAAGAGTGAAAGCAGAACACCAACGACGAGCTGGTCTCCTCCAACCTCTTGCTATCCCAGAATGGAAGTTTGATCATATCGAAATGGACTTCGTGACTAGTTTTCCCAAGTTCAAGCGTGGAAATGATGCTATCTTCGTTGTCATCGACAAGCTTACTAAAGTGGCTCATTTCCTTCCAATCAAAGAATCTATCACAGCAGCTCAGTTGGCAGAGCTATACACCTCCAGGTTTGTCTCCTTGCACGGCATTCCACAATTGATATCTTCAGATCGTGGAAGCATCTTCACTTCTAAGTTCTGGGACTCCTTCCAGAAGGCCATGGGCACAAACATTCGCTTCAGCACAGCTTTCCATCCAGAAACTAGTGGCCAAGTCGAGCGAGTAAATCAAATCCTTGAAGATATGCTCAGGGCTTGTGTCATTTCCTTTGGCATGAAATGGGAAGATTGTCTTCCATATGAAGAGTTCTCCTACAACAACAGCTTCCAAGCGAGTTCGAGCAAGGCCCCATTCGAAATCCTCTATGGCAGAAAAGTGCCGTACTCCTCTCAATTGGTCAGAGACTGGTGAACGCCAACTTCTTGGCAATGACTTAATCACAGAGGCTGAAGAAATGTGTAAAGTCATCCGTGAAAATATCAAAGCCGCGCAATCGCGACAGAAGAGTTACTATGATAGTAAGCACCGTGACTTGGCTTTCGAGATCGGAGACCATGTCTACCTCCGCGTCTCTCCAATAAAAGGCACTCGTCGCTTCGGTATCAAAGGGAAGCTTGCCCCTAGATACGTTGGTCCTTTCAAGATCATTGGCAAAAGAGGTGACCTGGCCTATCAACTTGACCTTCCTTCCAACTTCGCGAACGTGCACGATGTGTTCCACGTGTCACAGCTCCGCAAGTGCTTCAAGACGCCTGAGCGCACCATCAACTTCGAAGAGATTGACCTTCAAGAAGATCTCTCTTATCATGAGCACCCCGTTGCTATTCTTGAAGAAACTGAGCACAAGACTCGCAACAAGTCAATCAAATTCCTGAAAGTGAAGTGGTCGCACCATTCCGACCGAGAAGTCACCTGGGAACGCGAGGACCATCTCGTTCCGAATATCCAGAGTTCTTTCAGTCCTAGATCTCGGGACGAGATCCTCTCGTAGTGGTGGAGTGTTGTAACATCCCGGAGGTAACTTTCCATATTTGTAACTCCAACTCTTGCCATTTTCGGCTATGTGTTATGATATTCCCTCGTGGTTGGGTTTTGTTTTTCGTTTTGCATTTTGTTCATGTCATGCTTCTCATATCATGTCATCATGTGCATCTCATTTGCATACGTGTTCGTCTCATGCATCCGAGCATTTTCCCCGTTGTCCGTTTTGCAATCTGGCACTCCCACATGCACCGGCGCACCCCTCTTGTTTCTTTTCATGAGCGGGTGTTAAAAGTTCTCGGAATGGACCGAGGTTTGCCAAGTGGCCTTGGTACACCACCGGTAGACCACCTGTCAAGTTTCGTTCCATTTGGAGGTCGTTTGATGCTCCAACGGTTAACCGGGTAACCGCAAAGTCCCTTTGTGTGTTGCAGCAAACCCCCCCCCCAAACAGCCCAAAACCCCTCTAAGTCCCTTCCATGCTCTAGGTCGTTCGATCATGATCGTGTGGGCGAAAACCGCACTCCATTTGGAGTCTCCTAGCTCCCTATGCCTATATAAACACCTTCCCCTCCGAAATCACGGGTCCAAACCCTAGCCCTCTCCCTCCGCGCGCCGGACGAAATCGCGCCGCCGCCCACAGCCAATCCCGCGCCGCCACGTCAGCAACCCCGCCGCCCATACGCCCGCGGCCCGGGAGCCCG
>NC_057805.1:93584950-93670570 GCF_018294505.1 Triticum aestivum
GCCGCCGTTCCATCTCCGGCCACCCGAGCCGGCACAGCTCCGGCCACCCGAGCCGGCGCCGCCCGTGCCCGCACCCGAGCCAGCGAGCCCCCCTGCTACGCCGCCCGTGGACGCCGCCGCCTCCTCCGACCTCCAGCCGGCCTGCTCCCTCTCCCTCCGCGAGCTCCTGCCCCTGCCCCGCGAGCTCCGGCGAGAGCTCTCTCCGGGGAGCTCGGCTCCGATCCGATCTGAGCACGGTTGACTTTCTCCCTGAGATCCCTCTAATTTCTGCGAAGTCCCCAAAAATATTGCATTCTGTGGCATATTTCAGTGCATCGTAACTCTCTGCATAATGCTCCGTTTCACGCGTGTAATATATCGAAATGTTCACTACGCGATGCTCTACATTATGTTCCATTGGTCCATGCTCGTTTGAGTCCATCTTGACGCCCAAATCTCTGATGCAAGAGTGCTAATTGCTGTTAACTGCTGTTACTTATCAGAACTTGGTGATTTGTTATTTTTGTTGCTATTGATGTGTGCATCTTATGGGCATGAGCTCTACATGTGTTTTGATGTATGCCATGCCATCTTCACAGAGGTGTATGCCATGTATTTTTTTGATCTCTGTGGGGACTAGCACAAGCATGCAAACTAGGCTTCGTGATGTTTCTGATTTCAGGGACTTAGTAATTTCACTGTCTGTTTCTACTGTTATTTTGTTGCCATGTATCCATGTGTCTACAGTGAGATCCATGCTCCTTTTGGTGATGTTCAGTAAGGATTTTTTGTAGATATAGTTGTGCTCTATCCATCCATGCCCCTGTTTGCAATTATGGAGTGCCATAGAATGACTCAAACTTGGTCTACTGTTGCTGTAAAATGTTCCTGGCAGATTATTTACGTGTTATTAAATTTTGCCAAGGTTGTTGTAGTTGATCCTTTCATGCTATGTATTTTCTCTTGCCATGGATAGCTTCATAAACATTCCATCTTGCTGTAGGTATGCTTGTTTTGTCATGCATTGCCTTGTGGTGAGTGCATCAAGCTCATCAAGATGCCCTCATAATTCTGTTTTCTGCCATGCTCTGTTTTCTGCAAAGTCTGAAACCTGTTAACGAAACTTGCTATGTTTAAATGGGTGCCATCATATCTTCTAGTCTAATTTGTCTTATGGTCAGTAAGGGACTTTTGTTCTATGCATCTAGTTTTTTCATGCCATGCCTTGTTTTGCTATGTTAATTTCCTGTAGCATGTTGTTTGCTTGCTCTGAACATTGCTACCTGATGCTGTTTCTGCCATGTCCAGTAATTTCACAAAGTCTGTGATCCTGATATCTTTTGCACTTTTGCCATGCTTGTTTGAGCCTGTTATGTTGTGATATAGCCGTAGGTCAGTGTTCCTCTTTTGTCAAGAATCTCCTGTAGATTACTGCCATATGCTTTGTTGCTATGTTGGAGTGTTGTAGCATAGTTACTTGTTGTATTCTAAGTGCTATCATGCGGTTAATCGCAGAATAGTGTCAATTCATGTTTTGCTTGCCATTTGCAAACCGTGCATCCGTTTCCGGTGATCTTTATATCGATTTCGACCGAAATCATCTCATCTTTCCAGTGGCATGCTTGGTTGGCCAAGTTACTGCCTTGCTCATCATTTTTCTTCCGGAGCAGGCATATGCATCGCATATCATATCCCGCATATCATGCATGTTTTGCATCATGTTGCTTATGCATTTCCCGTGATTGATTGTGGTTCCGTTGCTTGTGTTCTTGTTTCGGATAGAGCCAGGAGACGAGTTCGTGTACGAGGAACCTGTTGAGTACGCTTACGAGGATCAAGTTTTCGACAACTCTGAGAACCTTGCAGGCAAGATGACCATACCCTCGAAATCACTTCTATCTTTGCTTTGATAGTTGTTCGTTCTATTACCATGCTGCGCTACCTACCACTTGCTATATCATGCCTCCCATATTGCCATGTCAAGCCTCTAACCATCCTTTCCTAGCAAACCATTGTTTGGCTAAGTTACCGCTTTTGCTCAGCCCTTCTTATAGCGTTGCTAGTTGCAGGTGAAGTTGAAGTTGGTTCCATGTTGGAACATGGATATTTTGGAATATCACAATATCTCTTATTTAGTTAATGCATCTATATATTTGGTAAAGGGTGGAAGGCTCGGCCTTATGCCCGGTGTTTTATTCCACTCTTGCCGCCCTAGTTTCCGTCATACCGGTATTATGTTCCTTGAGTTTGCGTTCCTTACGCGGTTGGGTGATTTATGGGACCCCCTTGACAGTTCGCCTTGAATAAAACTCCTCCAGCAAGGCCCAACTTTGGTTTTACCATTTGCCACCTAAACCTTTTCCCTTGGGTTTTCGCGAGCCCGAGGGTCATCTTTATTTAAACCCCCGGACCAGTGCTCCTTCGAGTGCTGGCCCAAACCGAGCCATGTCCGGCGCCCCCTGGGCAACCAGGGTCTATGCCAACCCGACGTCTGGCTCGTCCGGTGTGCCCTGAGAACGAGATATGTGCAGCTCCTATCGGGATTTGTCGGCACATTCGGGCGGCTTTGCTGGTCTTGTTTTACCATTGTCGAAATGTCTTGTAAACCGGGATTCCGAGACTGATCGGGTCTTCCTGGAAGAAGGTTTATCCTTCGTTGACCGTGAGAGCTTATGATGGGCTAAGTTGGGACACCCTTGCAGGGTATTATCTTTCGAAAGCTGTGCCCGCGGTTATGAGGCAGATGGGAATTTGTTAATGTCCGGTTGTAGAGAACTTGACACTTGACTTAATTAAAATACATCAATCGTGTGTGTAGCCGTGATGGTCTCTTCTCGGCGGAGTCCGGGAAGTGAACACTATGCATGAACGTAAGTAGTTTCAGGATCACTTCTTGATCATTTCTAGCTTCGCGACCGTTGCGTTGCTTCTCTTCTCGCTCTCACTTGCGTATGTTAGCCACCATATATGCTTAGTTGCTCGCTGCAGCTCCACCTCATTACCCCATCCTTTCCTATAAGCTTAAATAGTCTCGATCTCGCGGGTGTGAGATTGCTGAGTCCTCGTGACTCATAGATTCTACCAAAATAGTTTCGGGTGCCGACGATGCCAGTGCCGATGATGCAACCGAGCTCAAGTGGGAGTTCGACGAGGAATGTGGTCGTTACTATGTTTCTTTTCCTGATGATCAGTAGTGGAGCCCAGTTGGGACGATCGGGGATCTAGCATTTGGGGTTATCCTATTTTTTATTTGGTTTTGACCGTAGTCGATCTATGTGTGGATTTGGATGATGTATGAATTATATTTATGTATTGTGTGAAGTGGCGATTGTAAGCCAACTCTCGTTATCCCATTCTTATTCATTACATGGGATTGTGTGAAGATGACCCTTCTTGCAACAAAACCACAATGCGGTTATGCCTCTAAGTCGTGCCTTGACACGTGGGAGATATAGCCGCATCGTGGGCGTTACATTCGAACTCTGGGGTGTGCACAAAGAACTCTCTCTCCCCAGAGTGCCCGCTAAACGATCCCACGGCCTAGCTCGACGAACCAAAAGAACAAGAGACGCGGGGGTTTATCCTGGTTTGGGTCACCTTGCGGTGTAATACCCTACTCCAGCTTTGTGGTGGATTGCCTCGAGGGGCTGAGGATGAACTAGTACAGTGGTTGAACTGCCTCAGGAAGTGAGGTGTTCTTGGGCTCTATAAGCTGGTGAGGTGGTCAGGGTGGAATGGCCTCGATGCGAGATGCCTTGCTACGGTGGTGGCTAAGTCCTATTTATAGTGGCCTTGGTCCTCTTCCCAAATGTAGGCGGGAAGGGATCCCACAATGGCCAAATTTGAAGGGAGACAACTAGTACAAGCTATCCTGACAAAAGTAGTCTTCGCCTGCTAAAGGCTCTGGTGGTGACGCTGAAGTGGGCTCCGCGATGACCTCTGTTCTGCCGTCCTAGCGGTCTTGGTCTTGTTGCACCGAAACGGAAACCTTTGCTTGATTCCTCGGGACTCCGCGCCTGCGCTTGCCTCCTTAGCACCAAAGAGGAAACTGGTACACTGCGCCCGCTGGCGCCCGCCTGGCCTTGGTCGTCATGGTTCATGTCACGTGAACCTCGCGAGGTGCTCCTTGCATTGATATCTCCGCTCCTCGGGAGCCAGCCTAGTGAGGTTGCCCCCAGGGAAGTCTTGGTGTCATCCGCCTCACGAGGCTTGGCCCCTCGCGAGGATCTTGAGTTGTTGCTGCTGAAGCTGGGCCGTACCGAGCCGTTGATGGAGCCACGCCACAGGCCGCAGGCAGGCAAGTCCGGGCAACCCCGTTCGCAGGACGCTGACAGTAGCCCCCGGGCCCCAGGCGCGCTCGAACTTGGCTTCGAGGCAAAGCCAAAGGGCAAGTGCAGAGCACCGCGGGCCCCAACTTCATGCGGCCTTGGTTGACGCATGGCGATTGATTGGACGTGGGCGTCTCCGCTCCCCACGCTGCCTCGGCAACTGTCCCTGCCTGACAAAAAGGCCGGCGCCGGCAACAGGGCATTCATTGCCCTTCCTTCATCTTGCTCCAGATCCCCTTCTCCTTCTCGCCCAAGGACTTCCAGATCCACTGAAGATATACCCTCAGCCCGCCATAGATGACCACCGACAAGGTGAGGGCCGCGCGCTCACCCTCCTGGTTCGAGACTGCTCTGAGCGCACCCACTGTCTCGGAGAAGAACTTCGCGTCCACGCTCCTAGTGACAGCGGGCAGCGGCAATGAGGGAGGAGAGACTGCGCTCCGGGCCGGCTCCGCCGAGCCGAACACTTCGGGCGGTAACTTTTATCCCTTCTTCTTGCACAACGTCTTTGCAGGGTTGGTCCCCCCTTTGTCCGGCTTCTTCTATGTCGTCCTTCGCCATTACAATCTCCACGCCCTTCATCTTCATCCCATCTCCGTCCTGCTCCTGTCGATCTTCGCCTTTCACAGCAAGGCATTCGTGGGGGTGATGCCGTCCGTGGCGCTGCTCCGCCATTTCTTCTACCTCCGGGTCAAGGAGGGCCAGTGCTCGGGGTGTGCCAACTTCGTCGCAGCCAACGGCACCAACGCGATCGCGCGTGCGGGGAAGACGGTGGAAGACTTTAGGAACAAGTGGATCTTCATGGACGCCAGGCACTCCTACCCTCGGCTGGCGCTGCCGACTGGGATGCCAACGCCTCACGAGGGATGGAACCACGAGAAGCTCACCGACCCGCGGATGGAGCAGTTGATGGAGAGGATGGTGGCCGACCTGAAGCCGGATGACCCGAAAGCGGAGACGCTGACGGGGGCCATGATTGTAAAGAACTTCCTGACACAACGCCTGGCTCCGCTCCAAGCACGCTCGCGCCCCTTGTGGAAGCTTGAGGGCGAGGGAGGCGAACTCCGCCTGCGCCCGGACGACCTGCCCAAAGAGGAGCTGAACAAGGTCCTGCGCCTCCTGGTCAGGAAGGACCAAGGTTGCCCGCCTGATACCCATCTGCTGCTATACCGCCGCCCAGATGGGGAGAAGATCGCCCCGCCATGCCTGCCTTCAATGAGTGTGGGCTCGTACCACTGGTGCCTATTGGGCCTCCGGTCTCCCCGGTGACGCTGTCCTCCGGCCAGTCCGACCAAGAGGAGGGGTCGGATTGGGAGGCGACCTGGGAGGGGGCGGGGGAGACTTCTCCTCCGCACCGAAATGATCTCCTCCGCACCCTCCTTGACGATGAAGATACCGACGAGCACCCAGTGACAGAGTCGCCGCACTCCGCCGGGGTCACCACGAGGTCCCAGGGCACTCCTCCAAAGAAGCTGAAGAAGGGGTTGCCGAAGGAGAGCATGTCGGCGCTGGTCCCGCGAGGCGGCGCCTCTGCCACATTGCCGGTCAAAGCTGTCGCCCGCCTGGGCGTTGCGCCATCGTCCGCTACTGGGGCTCGTGTGCCGGTGCCCCAGCCCGTGTAGGCTGCAGGCGTGGCGCTCCTGAAGAGGACGAGGGACTACGCCACCGTGGACCAGTAAGTGCTCCGCATTGATCTTTGCTTGCTGCTCCTGCTGTTGTATCTTGATACCTCCCTGTTGCGTGGGTAGGCCGACACCGGCGATGAAGAAGAAGGAGACAATTACGGTCTCCTAGACTCAGCAGCCCGTCGTGGCCGCGCCTTCCCCGGCGCAGAAGGCTGGCGATGACACCCACGCTTCCGCGGCCGGGTCATCCTCGCGAGACTCAGGGGGCCGGCCTCAGGAGGGGGCGACATCTGTAGCCGAGCCGGCTCCGAAGGCGCTCGCCCTCGGCTCGCCTGCCGAAGCTCCAAAGGCTCCAGAGCCCCCTGCCCCTTTTACTGCTGATATGTCGATCTTGGCGCCGGCGCTGCCCCCTCTTCCTTCCATCATGACGCCGGGTCGTGATCTTCCTGCTTCGCCCAATGCTCTGGAGGGGGCTCTTTCAGTGCTGAACTAGCTTCGCGACGACCTCCAAGGTGCCGACCGTCGCCTTGTGTCAGGGCGCCTGGAGTTGATCTCGGGATGGTTGCGGTCTGACAAGTCCGTCAGGGCAGCATGGAGCCAGGCCATTGCAGCCTCCAAAGAGGGCGAACGGGTTGTCGGCCTGGCCGCGGCTGCCCATGACGTGGCGCTGAAGGATGTCAAGGTTGCGGAGGAGTGCTGCCTGGCAGCAGAGGCCGAGCTGGAGACCCTGCACAACGAGTGGGCCGCTAAGGCTCGTCAGTGCGAGGCGTAGGCGGAGAAGCTGAAGGCTCGGGAGGATGCAGTCGCCGGTCATGAAATCGAGCTGGAGCAGTCGACGCGGGAGCAGGTCGCGGAACGCGGCTGCTAGAGAAGTTAAAAGAGGAAGTGGAGGCGGAGAAGGCCCGTCTGGAGGCCAAGGCGAAGGTCCTCGCCAAGGAGCGTGTCGCCTTCAATTCTCTTGAGCTGAGGTCCCGCGAGGCGCTGCGGGAACTCTACGGGAGGGGGTTGAAGAAGCCACTGGTGACTGCTGAGGAAGGCCCTGCCGAGCTGCTTCACCAGCTCATCACAGCGCTCGAGGGCGTTGTTGCTGGAATTGGCCCCATGGTGAAAGGGGAGGCCCGTGCGCTTTCCGCCTCGGCTATGACGCGCCTTCAGCCACCTCCATCTTCGCGATCCCAGCATCGACCTCGGAGCCCTGCTTGAGCCTGTGGACGAGGAGCATTGCACGGCCACTGCCGAAGCTATGAAGGACTGGGTGGAGACCCTGCTGGAGAAGTTCCTTACCATCGACCCCACGCCTCTGGCTTACGGTGCCGCCGACCCTACGGCTGCGGCTGACGGCACGGGTGACGGCGACATTGTCGACGAAAGGGCACTCCTTGTGGGCGACGACAGCGCCCAAGGCTGAAGAGAAGGCTTGCTGGTGGCACTTCCCTCCACTTTTATCTTCCTGCAACGTGCAGCAAACCTCGTGGAGGCGTTAAAACTTATGTTTGGTATTTGGAGAAACAATATGTCTTGTAATAATTTGTTAGGATTCCGCAATTTCCTTCCCGTTGCTTTAGTGTTCTGCGTTGGCAGGTCCCAGCCCCGCGCGTGCCTCAGCCGCCGTAGGGTCGTCTGGATCACTAGGACGAGACCAAGGGGTGAGGGGCTACGTGACCAGTTAGGCTCCTGAGTCGCGATGCTCAGGAGTCCCCCTTGACGTACAAACAACCCTCGGGAAGGGAATGTGAAGGGTAGGCCTTAGCGTTCTGCGTTGGCAGGGCCCGGCCCCACGCATGCCTCAGCCGCCGTTGGGTCGTCCGGATCACCAGGACGAGACCAAGGGGTGAGGGGCTACGTGACCAGTTAGGCTCCTGAGTTGCAATGCTCAGGAGTCCCCCTTGACGTACAAACAGACCTCCATACATGTCCTTGCCGAGGTCCCGCTCTGGAGGGGCGCGCGACGACCAGGTCCGAGGGACCTGGAAGGGTGCCGTACGCTAGGCGTGACCCGAGGATAGCCCCCCGTGCCCAGCCCCCTCGCGTGACTCTCCGAAGGAAAAGTGTTGCGATGAGGCTGAACACCGAGCCTTGCGGCTCCCTGGGGTTAATGCGGCCATGGGGCCGCCCCCAGTTGTTTATCACCAGCGCGGAGCATGGTGCCTCCGCACTTGCATAGGCATAGCCGCTCCTCGACCGTATCGACTGCCAGCATGGAGCATGGTGCTTCCACTGGTGCGTGGGTGGGGGCTCCCTCTAGGTGGAGCCCAGGGGCGTGTACAGCCCCGCCCTGACACGTGGCTTGCACGACAGGGCTGGACGAGGTGTGTCTGGGCACTCGTGAGCCAGCGCGGGACTCACGAGGCCCTACCTCAAGGCGGGTTGCGCCTGAATTTTGATTCTTGACAGCTGTGGTGGTCCTGCGAGATGGTTAGACAACCTGCACCAAGTGAATCTCCTGAGGTGATCACATGAGAAGGCCAAACACCAACGACCCCAGGAGGTGACGTGAACGGGGCCGGCCTGCCAGACAGAGCTCAGTCGTTGGGTTTATCGACGCTGCAGGGACGGACCCGAGCACAGATGCCGTGTCCAGTCTTCTCATGCGAAAAATCCTTAAGAAAGACAGTCAGCGCGCGGCTCCCGTGGTGGCGAGGCACCGGGTCGCACACCCTGGCTCGTCCGTCTGCGATTAGCACATGCAAGAACAAGGCACCAAGGGCCATGGGAGGTGACATACATGGGAGCTGGCCCGCGAGCCAGAGCTCAGCCTCTTGGGTTTAGCGACGCTGCAGGGACGGACCCGAGCACAGACGTCGTGCCAGTCCTTAATCATGAGGCGGGCGTGGGCGGGCTTGCAAGGGCGTGCGACGTTCATGGTATCGAAGTACCGGACAGGCATACAATAATCGTAAAGCAACTCATGGAAGGAGGCAAACTAGTTTAGGTATATGCAAGAACGATACATGCCGCAGGGACGGACCCACGCGGCCTGGGGATGATGCAGCCCGAGGGGCGCCCCCAACTGAGTAAATTAAAGATGCACATGATACACGTCGCAGGGACAGGCCCATGCGACCTGGGGATAATGCAGCCCGAGGGGCGCCCCCAACTGAATGAACTGGAAAGAGTCACCTAGCACCATTGCTGGAGGGATGTTGAAGCAGCTGAGGACGCGCGCTGGACGAGTGGCTCCTCACGAGCCGCCCGAGTCCTGAACCTCGGGAGGCTCTGGGGGCTCGGGAGGCTCATGAAGGACCATCGCCATCTCTGCCAGGACCGCGTGATGCCTGGTCTCCTGAGCCGCCAGAACGCTCTGCAGGCGACGCTGGAAGGTAACAGCCGCGTTCGGCAAGCCGAAGGGCATGCGAACGTAGCTGTGAGGTGGACCCTCGCACCGACCAACCCGCGAAGGCCAGAAGCGCTCCTAGGATGCGGCCCTGTTGAGCCCTGGGATGTTGACGCGGATGCGCAGCTCGTCGTCCTCGCCAGGACAAGGAGCTACACCAGGTGGTGGGCGGCGTTCGCCATGCATGGCTCTTGCCTCTTGAAGCTCCTCAGTCGTCTTTGTGATGAACTCCCGAGCACCTGGCACCCTGTGCCTTGTGCCCTCATGAGGGAAATGTGCAATG
The DNA here is from genome assembly GCF_018294505.1 of Triticum aestivum. NCBI lineage: Eukaryota > Viridiplantae > Streptophyta > Magnoliopsida > Poales > Poaceae > Triticum > Triticum aestivum. The sequence continues at coordinate 93,594,500 of NC_057805.1, forward strand.
AAGCACGCCTCCATGTAGTGCCCCAGCGCCTCCCTCGTGACGTTGGGCAGAGGCCCTCTAGAAGAGAGCCCCCGAGCCCAGCCTGAGGAGGGTGCCGGGTGGGCCTTCCTATGCGAGGGAGGGAGGTGCCCCATCCGTGGGCGCAGGTCCTGTGGTGGTGCCGCTGGAGACACCGCTCTCCTGAGGCTCTAGATAGAGCAGCTGCTTCTTCTTCTTGGGGACTGCCTCAGGAGGGTAGATGGCGCCTTCGTTGTCTGGGTCTTCAATCGCCGCAACCTGGTAAGCGCGCTCGAGGGAGCACACCGCGTCCTTCTCCTCGCAAGCGATCATGATGATGTCGCGGTTCCCTAGCATCTTAAGGACATTCTAGCAACATGATGGGTCACCGCCATGAACTTGGCCAGGGCCGGATACCCATGGATGGCATTGTACGGCAGGCGGATGTGAGCGCCGTCGAAGTCGATGAGCTCGGTGCGGTAGTTGGTGCGCTGGCCGAAAGTGACAGGGAGGCAGATCTGCCCTATTGGGGTGGTGGACCCGTCGGTCACTCTTGAGAAGGGCTTGGTGGGTTGCAGCTGGTCATACGGTACCTGGAGGCAGTCGAATGTCTCGATGGAAAGGACATTGAGCCCCGCACCACCATCAATGAGGGTCTTGGTGACGAGGACATTGCTGATGACGGGTGAGCAGAGCATCTGGAGGGCGCCAGCAGTTGTCGCACAGTTGAGCTGCTCGGACGAGCTGAAGGTGATGGTGCACTTGGACCACCTGAGCGGGCGCGTGGCCTCGAGCCTGGGGAGGGCTGCGTTCACCTCGCGAGCGAACTGCTTGAAGATGCGCTGGGAGGCTGGGGCCTGAGCACCACCCAAGATGCAGGCGATGGCGCGAGGTTCCTGGAAGCCCCCAGCCCTCTCGTCTTGGTAGTGGTCGTCGTTCCTTCTTAGTGGCGGTGGCAGCGGAGAGAGGCCGGCATTGCCAGGCGGACGGTCCTCGCGAGGCTGGTCTCTCCAGGCGCTCTCGCGAGGCTGGCCTTGCCAGCGATCCTGATGAGACTGGTCACGCCACTCCTGGCAGGGGGCCGCGGTCATCCCAGCGTCCTCCACTTCTGAATCCTCCGTGGCCGTAGCCTTAGTCGTTGCGCTCGGGGTGTCGACCGAAGTGCCCGTCGCGGATGGCCCTAAGCTCTTGATAGTCATTGGTGTTGTGGCTGTGTACGTTGTGGAAGCCGCAGAATGGGCGGCTGCCCTTGGATGACTCTGGGTGGTAGCAGCCGCGCTTCATCTCCGGCTCAGCCGCGAGCACGACCGCCCCCTTGTGCTTCACGTCCTTGGCCTTGGCCTTCTTGCCTTCCGGGTCGGCAGCTGGAAGCTCGAGGAGGGAGAGGCGCCCTTCCTCAGCTCTCGCGCACTTTGTCGCCAATTTGAAGCTCCTCGTGGATGGCGAGCTCCTCCTTCATCTTGACATCATGAACACCATAAGAGAATGCTGAGATGACGGCTTCGTCCGAAACCTTGGGGATCTTGAGGCGAACGCTATTGAAGTGTTGGATGTACTTCTGCAAGGTCTCCCTGGCTGCTGCTTGATGCGCCGCAGGTCACCCGTGGCAGGCGGGCGGTCGCGCGTCCCTTGGAAGTTGGCGAAGAAACGCTCGCGCATCTCTCCCCAGGAGGAGATCGATCCCGCGGCCAGGTTAAGGAGCCACGAACGCGCGCCATCCTTGAGGGCCATGGTAAACCAATTCGCCATGACCTTCTCATCGCCGCTGCCGCCTTGATGCTCAGCTCGTAGAGCTGCAGGATCTCCATAGGGTCGGGGGTGCCGTCGTAGCATGGAGGCAGGTCAGGCTTGAACTTGCCCGGCCAGACGACGCTGCACAGTTCAGGGGTGAAGGTGCGGTAGCCCGCGGTGGTAACTGGAGCTCGTTGTGGAGGTGGAGCCTGGTCTTGGTACCCTCGCGCCGCCGCCGCAGGTGGCACGCGGTCTTGACGTGGTGGTGCAGGGAGCGCGGGAGCATCCGCTTGCGGCCGCTGGACCTCCTGGCAACTTTCTTCTTCACACGCGGGCGCCCCACGCGGCGGGTCACGCCGTGGGGCCGCGCGTCTCAGTCTGAGGACGACATCTCGACGGGGAGGTGGCGGAGGTGCTCCATGGGCTACGTCGCCCGCAGCGGGAGGCGGGCGAGGTAGCGAGAGGGACGGTGCAGGAGAGCCCCCAGCGGCGCTGACGAGCTTGGCGATGCGGTCTAGCCAGTCCTCGTAGAGGTCATCGACGGGGCGGTAGTGCAGGAGCTCACGCGCCATGAGTAGCGCAGCCTGCGCCTCTGCGGGCCCTCGACGAGCGTGAGACGACGAGCCTGTCGGAGTCAGCGACGGGGTGGCGGTGCGTCCGTCCCTCTGGACGGAGGGATGCAGCGACGAAGCTTGTTGTTCATTCCCCGCCGGGCCGGTGGCGGCATTGGTGGCATGTGATGGAGAACGACGGGGAGGCCCGCCGACGGGTGTCGTCTGGGCGACACGCGCAGCGAGAGTGGCTCGACGCTCAGCACGGGCTCGGCGAGCATCAGCCATGGGGACGGTGAAGCGGCGGCGAGTCGATCGACGAACCCAAAGAACAAGAGACACGGGGGTTTATCCTGGTTCGGGCCACCTTGCGGTGTAATACCCTACTCCAGCTTTGTGGTGGATTGCCTCGAGGGGCTGAGGATGAACTAGTTCAGTGGTTGAACTGCCTTAGAAAGTGAGGTGTTCTTGGGCTCTATAAGCTGGTGAGGTGGTCAGGGTGGAATGGCCTCGATGCGAGATGCCTTGCTACGGTGGTGGCTAAGTCCTATTTATAGTGGCCTTGGTCCTCTTCCCAAATGTAGGCAGGAAGGGATCCCACAACGGCCAAATTTGAAGGGAGACAACTAGTACAAGCTATACTGACAAAAGTAGTCTTCGCCTGCCCAAGGCTTTGGTGGTGACACTGCAGTGGGCTCCGCGATGACTGTCGGGGGTTGGGTGCGACATATGCCAATGGATGGCTTATCCTGGTGGGAGTGAGTAGAACGTCGCCGGTGCCTGGAAGCGGGATGAGGCGTAGACACGAACGCCGGCGCACTTTACCCAGGTTCGGGGCTCTCCTAGGAGATAACACCCCTAGTCCTGCTCTGCGGGGTCTCCGCATGATCACTAAGGCACTAGTGAGTACAATGGTGCTCCTCGAGTTGTATGCTAGAGGTAGAAGAAGGCAAGCTTGCTCTCCTCTCCCCCTAGGTGTTAGTCCAATTCTAACAGGTTCAAACCCTTTGCATGGGTGCCCTGGGGGTTTATATAGGCCTACCCCCCAGGGGTACAATGGTAATCTGGCCGGGTGTGGGACCCGACTGTTGGTCTCTCTGGTCGCCGGCTTCTCCGCCGGGTGCTGGGGCCCGCCGCCTGGAGGGCCCCGCCGACTGGTCTGGTACGGAGCCGACAGGCCGCCTCCACCGCTCGCGGGTCTTGCCGGCTGCTGATTACTGTAGCCGCAACGCTAATGACACACGCTTGGTCAGGGCGGCGTGGCTACAGTCCCGCCGCCTGGCGAGAGATCACTGTAGCCACTCCGCGTCTTATCTGGTTAATGGCGTGTGGGCCCCGAGGAAGGAGTGGGCCGACTGCTGGGAGCCGGCCTCCCTCGGGTCCGTCTGGTCTGGCCTCCGCCGTCTTCCGGGCTCTCGCTGCCTGGTAGGGCCTGCCGTCTTCAGGCTGTACCGACAGGCGGTCGTGGGAGCAGGGCTCCATCTAACAGGAGTGACATCAGGGGTGGAGTGGAAACAGTGCTGCATCGGGCGGTGATCTCCACCTGTACGGAGCACTGTGGCCACGCCCGGCCCTGGATATGGGGGGATGGGCAACATTGTAGCCTCGCACCATCTTGTCTTCTTAATTGGGGCGCAGACTTTGAGGGCGCTATGGGCCGACTGCTAGGAGCCGCCCTCTCTGGAGGCCGCCTGCTAAGGAGTCGGCCCGTCTTGGAGCCGCCTTCCTGAGCATGGTCGTCTTCTTGGCAGTCGGTCGTTCAGCCAGCCGACCACCAGAAGGCGGCACTTCATCTTGACGTCTTAAGGGGCGCAGCCGGCCCCGATGTCTTGAAAGGTTCGGGGACTCGGGTTAGCCTACCCGTGGCCCATTACTCCGACAGTAGTCCCCGAAGCTGGTGAGGTTTCGCGGCCGAGGGGCCGAGGAGCCTCAACAGTTTCTTTCCCCGGGTGCTCTGGACGGAAGCTTCATCCGACTCCCGGCCACGTCCAGTCGGATCTGTCTGGTACTTCGAACGCAACGGCGGGAACTAGGTAGCGTGCTAGCTAAGCTTCTAGGCCCGCCGCCCGTCATGGGCGTGCCATGTGGCGTCAGCTAGCCAGGCTAGCCTGCCAGCCCACGCACGCGATGGGACGCGACTACGGGCTGGGCCCGCAACCACCGGGCCTCAGCACGCGAGCGGATCCGCTGCGGCCGAGGCGGGCGGTTGAGTTTCCCCGCGGAGTTACTGCGCGCAGTAACTCGCGCGATAAAGGTGGGAACGTGGGGTCGTGGGCACAGTTAATCCCACGATCCCACGCCCGCCCCCTCGGCTTCATAGCCCGTAGGCTATAAGTAGGGGAAGGAGAGGGAGCGGTGGAACACGTGCGCCCCTTCACCCCGCTCTTGCCTCCTTCCTCTTCCTCTCGCCGCAGCGCCCCCGAGCCACGCCGGAGCACTGCCGCAGTTCATCTCCGTCGAGTTCGTCTACCCCGAGCCCTCTTTGCCCCGCACCATTCTTAGCTCCCCCGTCGCGCCATTCTCTTCATCGAGCTCTCCATGGCGCGCGAGCGGGGAGGAGACTGGGACGGGTCGAATGTCAATGAAGATTGCATCACTTTCCTCCGCCAGACGCGGCGTCTTCCCGGCGTGGGCTACGTGAAGGCACGCGTGCTGCCGGTGGGGGAGATTTCGCCAGCGCCGGGGGAGGGCGAGCAGGTCGTCTTCCGCTCGCACTTCATCCACGGCTTCGGCCTGCCGGTGAGCGGCTTCCTCCGCTCGTTCCTCGAGTTTTATCACCTCCAGCCTCATCACATCACGCCCAACACCGTGATGCTCCTGGCCGCCTTCGTCATGATGTGCGAAGGCTATCTCGGCATCCTCCCCACCATCAAGCTGTGGGGAGCGTTCTTCTACACCAAACTGGGCACCTCCGCCCGGGAGGTGGCTGCCCAGTGTGGTGCCTTCGTCGCAGTGCATCGGCCATCGCCGAAGAATGCCTTCCCCACCATCAAGCTGCCACAATCGGTCAAGATGTGGCAGCAATCTTACTTCTACGTGGAGAACGTGGACCCGGCCGTCGACTTCATCAACCTGCCGGCTTATGAAGCCGGCCCACCGGCTGAGCCTCGGGCTAGCTAGGGCTACAAGCTGAAGCCGGTATCAGCAGACGGCGCCGCCGCCATCCAACGACTCCAGGAGCTGACCAACGCCGAAGGCCTCAAGGCGTCCGACTTGTTGGTCGCCTTCGTCGTGCGCCGGGTTCTCCCACTCCGAGGCCGGCCTCACCTGATCAGCCGGATAAGCGGGCATCGCGACCCGTGTCAACTGAGTACCAAGGAGATGCTGGATGCCGAGGTTGCAAACTTGGTGAACGAGATCTCCGGCCTCAAGCTGGAAGGGTCTTGGCGTTTCGGCAAGCGGCCATATTCCCGCGCTGACCCGCCGCCTGCGGTAAGTTTTTCAATTCTTCTTTTTGATACTCGTCTTAGTCTCGATCTTGGTCTTGATCAGCCGGCCGCTCACCATTTGAAACAGATCTACATGTCGGAAGCGACAGCCGCCATCGTAGGAGAGGGCGGCGACTACGAACCGGACCGGGCGGTGAGCGACGTGGACGACCCCGACTTGGGGGCGGCTGCCTTGGAGGACACCACGACAGGCGGCGTCTACGAAGCAAGCGGCTCCAAAGAAGGCGGCATCGAGACCTGGCCTGGCGATGATGAGGAGGAAGAAGAGCCGCGCCCTGCGCGGGGCGCCGGCAGGGCGGACGCGGGCCCCTCCATTGAGCCGACTGCTCGAGGCGGCACGCGCAAGCATAAACAAGGTGTCGTCTTCTTCGGCAGCGCGCCGAAGAAGGCCAAGAATCCGACCGCCGCGACCACGCGGACGGCGGCCAAATACCAGAAGCTCCCGAAGGCGCCTCCTATGGTGTCGGCGTAAGTATCTTTTCCTTGTGCTCTTGTTTCTTGTTGATTCTTTCTGAGCTTCCCCTCTTCGTATTTCTTGACTTAGGGCCCCGCTCTCTCTTGAGAAGTAGCCCGCCGCCTTCATCATTGGGTCGGCGGAGACCTCCACCACCACCCGGCGATTCGATCCGGCCGCCGACCTCCGGGAGGCGCGGGAGCGAAATGCGCGGGAGGTGCGCGAGGAGCAGGAAGCCGCCCGCCTGGAGAAGGCGGAGGCAGACAAGGCGGAGGCCGCCGCTTTGAAGAAGCTGGCGGAGGCCGAGGCTGCCACCGCGGCGAAGAAGCAGGCCGAGGAAGCCGCACGCCGACAGTCGGTGTTGTTCGTCATCCCCCTAAACTCTGCGCCGCCACCTCCAGAGTTTGTGGCGCCGACTGGGGAGCCGGTGATGAGCACCCGATCATGGAGAGGGACAGCGGCGACGTTGTTATGCCGGACGTAATCATGCCCCGCCACCACCTTCTCAGGAGGCACAAGACAAGCAGCCGGCTGTTCCGCCGGCGCCACCAGCCGGAGACGAGATGGTGACAGGCCCGACTCCCGAGGTCCGCACACCCTCACGCCGTCGGTTTGCAAAGGCGGCTTCGGCGCCACGCCCGCTGGAGGCCGCAGCCGCGAGCTCTTCGATCTCGGACACTGAGGCGACCAGCACCGCGCCCACTGAGTGGGTGCGTTGAGGCGGGACGGGCCCTTTGAATCAGGCGATCCTGGACGTCCAAGGCAAACTCCGGGCCGAGGCCGACGCCCTGAAGCGGTGCAAGCAAGCGTTCCTGGAGTCGCGAGCAGCCGTCCGGGTATGCTTCTTGGTTCTTCATTTTTGATTCTTGTATTTCTTATACTTCTCTGTGGGGGCGCGCCAGCGCACCCACTGGGTGTAGTCCCCGAGTTTCGGGCCGGCTACTGAGCAAGCGGCTCGGAACTTTAACTGGCAAGCTCTGAGTACTAACATTGTCTGATTTCTTCACTGCAGGATTATCATAACCTTCGCGCAGCCGCCTTCAACTCCAAAGTCCAGGAGCTCACTCAACGGACCGCCGACTTGTCGGAAAGCTGGAGTAAGTCTTTGTTTTCTTTCGCCGCGGGGGCCTGCTGGCGCACCCGTGGGTTGTAGTCCCCGAGATTCGGGCCGACTGCTGAGCAGTCGGGCCGGATCTCCCCGGCGACTGTTCTTCTTCTTGGCAGCTAGTGACAACTTCTTTCTCTGCGGGGGCGCGCTGGCGCACCAGCGGGCTGTAGTCCCCGAGATTCGGGGCGACTGCTGAGCAGTCGGGCCGGATCTCCCCAGCAACTATTTCTCTCCTTGTTGATTGTTGATGTCTTTTTCTTCTTCTACTTTTGCAGAGGCCAACGCCGCCCTGCAGCAGCAGCTGGGCGAAGCCAACACCACGCTGCGCGCCAAGGAGGCGGACTGCAGCAAGCTGGCCGAAGAGCGTGACCGGCTGGTCACGCAACTTGTGGAGCAGGCGGAGCTTCTTAAGAAGACCCAGAAGGAGGCGGAGGACAAGGAGGTCGGTCTCCTTGCTAAGTTCGAGACCGAACGCTCTGCCTGGACCGATAAGGAGGCCATGCTGACTGTCGGCTTCGGCGAGATTGAAGACATGATTGACGGGTAAGCTGCTTTCTTTACTCTTTCTTCAAGCCGCCGGATTCTTGTTTCTAATTTTGGCCTCTTTGCTTTCTATTTGAGCAGACTTCTTCCCCGGTCACTCTGGTGCTGCCAATCAGGCTATCGAGGCCGATCGCGAAGGGCGGAAGGCAGAAGGCGAGCAGATTGATGCCGACGCCCCCCGCACTCTTAGCGAGCAGCTTCTCAGCATCCAGGCCCGTCTTCGGCCGGCTCATCGGATGTTGCGCCGTCTTCAGCGTGTCGGCGATCGCCGCCCTGTGGCCAGACATGCCGGCTCCACGTACGCCAGCCGGACTGCCGACTGGCTGGAGGTGGCGGCCGGCCGTCTTGAGGCCTGGAAGGGCTCCTCGGCCCGGGATGGAGGACGCCGGGCCTTGGAGTTTGTCAAGGCATGGTACCCTGGGCTAAATCTAGCCCAGTTGGCCATGCTTCGACTAGAAGCCCAAGAGGAGCTGGTGGCGGTGGAGCGTGAACTTGTCCAGCGGGCCGCAGTGATCGCTGAGTACACCAACACCAGCGTCTTTGTTCCTGAGCTAGCTGATAACGGCACCGAGGCGCGGCAGGAGTGGTTCGGGCTGAACCCGGAGGATGGCGAGGACTCGGCCGAAGTGATCGACTCCAGCGACGAGGGAGAAGACGAGGAGGACGAGGGAGGTGAAGAGGAGGCGCTAGAGGTTGAAGCGGACGGCCAGCCTCGGCTCGACCGCGCCTCCAGCAACGAACCACACTCGAGCGAGACGGCTGCTGCTGAAGGCGACCAAGCGGAGACCGACCAGCCGGCCACTCCACCAACCGGCACCACCGACTCCACCGTTCCGCCGAACCCGTCTGCTGCTCCCTAGGCTGCCAATATATCTTTGTTTTTACCTGCCTATTAGTCTCAGCAAACTTTGTTAATTTCAAACTTTTGTTGAATGTCGGCTAAGGGCTTTTTGATATGTAAATATTTTTGCCGAGTTCTATCTTTCCTTGCGTTCTGCTCTTTGGCCTTTTTCCTTTGCCGCCTTCCCTCGGTTGCCGTCTTGCCAGCCGAACAGCCGCTCTGCGGACTGTGGCTGGGTCAAGTACTTAGCTACTTTTGGGGAGGCAAGTACTTAGCTGATTAGAATTTTCTAGCAAGTTAAGTAGAAGCTGGCCGGTCGGCTGCTCAGCAGCCGGTCGGCGAAGCAGGAAGCCGGTTTGGACTATGTGCACGCTTTGGGTCCTTAGCCATTTTTCATGCAGACACCCTTTCTGCCTTAACTCCTGCCGACAAAAGAGTCGCTCTACGAGCTGCGGCTTCTGGCAGGAGAAAGCTTAGGTGCCAACACATTACTTGTCGGGCTATAAGAAGCATTACATAGTACAAGGCGGCGAGTCCCCGGGTCGACTGGTCGAACCCGGTGCCAGGCGGACTAAATGAACTAACACACTGATAGGCATAATACTTATCATATAGATAAAGAGGGCAGTCCCCGAGCTCTTCTCGGGGGACACGGAGTCTTCGTACTTAATACAAAAGTTGGCATGGTACATACTGCATCAACTGTAAAACCTTCGGAGGAGGTTTGCATTCCATGGTCGCTCCGTCTCCTTGCCGGAGTCGTCTCTTTTGCGTGCTCGAGGCTTCTGAGCATCGATTAGGTAGTGGGATTCATTGCCCAACACCTTGCTGACGATGAAGGGGCCTTCCCACGGAGCCGAGAGCTTGTGCTAGCCGGTTGTTCGCTGGATCAGCCGGAGCACAAGGTCTCCCTCTTGGAAGGATCTTGGCTTGACCTTCTGGTTGTAGTATCGGCGCAGGCTCTGCTGGTAGATGGTGGACCGGTTGAGTGACAACAGCCGGCCCTCTTCCAGCAGATCGACGTCGTCTTCTCGTGCTTCTTTTGCCTCCTGTTCGATGTACATGGTGACTCGAGGGGAGTCGAATTCTATGTCTGTCGGGATGATGGCTTCGGCATCGTAGACGAGGAAGAAAGGTGTGAAGCCGGTTGACTTGTTCGGAGTTGTGCGCAGACTCTAGAGGACGGCCGGCAGCTCGTCGAGCCAATAGCCTGCCGACCGCTCCAGAGGCTCGACCAGTCAAGGCTTGATGCCGGACAAAATGAGGCCATTTTCTTGCTCCACCTGGCCGTTTGACTGCGGATGGGCAACAGACGCTAGGTCCAGTCGGATGCCCTGTGTCGCGCAGAAATGGGCCAAGGCGCCTTCGGCAAAGTTTGTGCCATTGCCGGTGATGCTGTTGTGTGGTATGCCATACTGGATGGTGATGTCGGAGATGAATGTTACAGCAGTCGGACCATTCAACTTCTTGATTGGTTTTACTTCTATCCACTTGGTGAACTTGTCCACCGCGACAAGCAGATGAGTCAAGCCACCGCATGCTATTTTGAATGGTCCCACCATATCCAGCCCCCAAACAGCAAAGGGCCAGGCAATGGAGATAGTCTTAAGTGTAGAAGCTGGCTGATGTGGCTTGGAGCAGAACTTCTGGCACCCTTTGCATTTCTGGACCAAGTCTTTGGCATCTTCTAGAGCAGTCGGCCAGAAAAAACCGTGGCAAAAAGCTTTGGCAACAAGTGCTCTTGAGGCCGCGTGGTGACCACACTTGCCTTGATGGATATCTTTGAGGATTGCTTGGCCTTGCTCCGGCTCCATGCAGCGCTGGTACACACCAGTGACGCTACGCCTCACAAGCTCTCTGTTGACAATGGTGTATGTTGCGTCCCGGTGTTGCACTTGCCGGGCCGAGATCTCATCAGTCGGCAACTCTTTGTTCACCAGAAAGTTGAGGATGGGCTGAGCCCATGAAGGTGCTACAATTTCTTCGACTGCTAGGACTGCTACTTGCACGAGGGCGGTTAGGCCGGGAGGCGGAAGGTTGGAGTCGGCTGTCGTCTGCTGAGTTGATGAAGTCCCCGGGCCGACTGCTGCAGTCCTCGGGCCGGGTTCTGAAGTCCCCGGGCCGGGTGCGACTGCTGCAGTCCCCGAGCCGCCTGCTGAAGTTCCCGCGCCAGCTGCTGGGGTCCTCAAGTCAGATCTGACTGCTTCAGGAGGAGCAGGCACGAAGATGGAGTCTGATTCTGGTGACGGCTTGAGGAGGCGTTGCAGGGCGACGCCGGATGGTATTGCTTGCCGGGTGGAGCCGATCCGTGCCAAGGCATCAGCTTGCTCATTGTCATTTCTTGGCACATGAAGGAACTCGCACCCCTCGAAGTATCCACTGAGCTGCTGTACGAGGAAGCGGTAGCTCGCCATGTTTGCATCCTTGGCATCCTAGTCGCCACATGACTGCTGGACCACCAAGTCGGAGTCACCATAGCACAGGATCCGGCGAATGCCGAGTTCCTTGGCAAGCCGGAGCCCGTGAATGAGTGCTTCGTATTCAACAACGTTATTGCAGGCGGCAAAGTGGATTTGCAGCACATATCTGAGCTTGTCGCCTTTGGGAGAGGTGAGGACGATGCCGGCTCCCAAATTGGTGTGCATCTTGGAACCATCAAAGTGCATCCGCCAATGAGTGGAGTCTGGCGCTGGCGGTAGGTACTGGGTCTCGGCCCAGTCAACGAGGAAGTCGGCCAGTGCTTGTGACTTGATGGCGGTGCGAGGCTGGTAGTAGGTAGTGTAGGGGGCAAATCTATGGCCCATTTGGCCACTCGGCCTGAAGCATCTCGGCTTCCAATGATCTCGGCAAGTGGGCAGTGCAGACCACAGTGATTGGGTGCTCTTGAAAGTATGGCTTCAGCTTCTTGGCGGCAAAGTGCACGCCGTAGCACATCTTCTGATAGTGGGGGTAGTTCTGCTTGGAGGCTGACAGCACTTCGCTCAGGTAATACACTGGCCTCTGGACTGGTAGTGCTTTGCCTTCTTCCTTGCGTTCCACAACTGTGACTGTGCTGACCACCCGGCTGGTGGCGGCGATGTAGAGGAGCATGGGCTCCTTAGGAGTCGGAGCCGCCAGGACAGGCGGCGTGGTCAACATCTTCTTCAGCTGGAGAAAAGCTTCATCCGCCTTGTCGTTCCACTCGAAAAAAGTGGTCTTCTTCATGAGCTAGTACAGGGGAAGAGCCTTCTAGCCCAGCCGACTCATGAAACGGCTGATGGATATGCCAAGCAGTTGGTGAATTTTTGCACGTCCAGCAGTCGGGTGGGCACCTCCATCCTCTCAATGGCCTTGATCTTCACAGGGTTGCATTCTATGCCGCGCTCTGAGACCAGGAAACCAAGAAGTTGGCCGGCTGGTACTACAAAGACGCATTTCTCCAGGTTGAGCTTGATTTGAAATCGGCGCATGTTTTCAAAGGTCTCCTTGAGGTCTCCTAGCAGCGTTCCACGCTTTTCTGTCTTCACCACCACATCGTCCACATAGACGTGGGCCTTTCTACCGAGTTGCTTGAGGAGGCACTTCTGCATGCAACGCTGAAACGTGGCGCCGGCGTTTCTCAAGCCGAACGTCATGGTCAGGTAGCAGAAGGCTCCGAATGGCGTGAGGAAGGCGGTCTTCAGCCTGTCGGTCGGGTTTAGCTTGATCTGGTGATACCCTGAGTATGCATCCAAAAAGCTCAACAGCTCGCATCCGGCTATGGAGTCTATCACTTGGTCGATTCTTGGAAAAGCAAACGGGTCTTTGGGGCAAGCTTTGTTGAGGCTGGTATAGTCAATACACATGCGCCACTGTTTATTCTTCTTCAGCACTAGGACTGGGTTGGCTAACCATTCTGGAAAGAACACCTCCATGATGAAGCCGGCTGCTAGAAGCCGGGCTATTTCTTCTCCAACAACTCTTCTCTTCTCTTCCGACAGGCGGCGCAAGGGCTGCCTGACTGGCTTGGCATCAGACCGGACATGTAGCTTGTGCTCGGCGAAATCCGTCGAAACACCCGGCATGTCCTTGGGAGACCATGCAAAGATGTCCCGATTCTCACGGAGGAAGTCGACGAGCTCGCTTTCCTATTTGCTGTCTAGGTTTGCACCTATGACAGTGTGCCTCTCCGGGTGCTCCGGGTCCAAGGGTATCTTCTTCGTTTCTTTCACCGGCTTGAACGAGTCCTCGGCTTCCGATTCCTTGGGGTTGGGTGACATTTCCGGCTGCTTGCCTTCCATAGCCACAACCCGCTCAAGGAGCCGCTTCTCTGCTGCAATCACGAGGGACTCGGCTAGTCGGCTGCTATCTGCTGCACAGGCGGGCGACTTCTTGTAGTCCCCTGCTATGGTCAGGATTCCCTTGGAGCTCGGCATCTTCATTTTGAGATAAGCATAGTGGGGAACCGCCATGAACTTGGCCAGAGCAGGCCGGCCAAGCAGCGCATGATAGGGGCTCTCAAGGTCCACCACTTCAAACCATACTGGCTCTCGGTGAAAGTGATTTTTTTCTCCGAAGAGGACATCTATCTGGGTCTTGCCGATTGGTGAGGAGGAAAGGCCAGGAACTATGCCATGGAATACTGTCCGACTGGGCTGAAGCTGCCTCTGTTTGATTCCTAACTTCTCCATAGTATCTTTGTACAGGATGTTGATGCTGCTGCCGCCATCTATCAGAACTCGGGAGAAGCGAACAGCCCGCCTTTCCGTGGCAAAGGTGGCATCCAACACCAGAGCATAAGAACCGGGATTGGGCATCACCTCTAGGTGGTCGGCTCTGCTCCAGCTGATGGGCTTCTCAGACCAATGCATGAACTCGGGGGTCTCCGATGCTACTGCATTTACTTCTTGTTGTCGCTGCCGTCTGTTGTGCCTGTCGTCAGCCACGCTGGTGAACACGACATAAGCTCCATGCTCTTCAGGATATTCATCTTGTATCGCACCGACTGGCCGAACCGCCGGCTGCTGAGGAGGAGGAGGCGGGGGGCTGGAGTCCATCACCCTTGGCGATCCTGGTGAGCCAGTGGCACTTCCGAGTGGTTTGGTTGGACGGCTTCGCGCCGCTGTGGAACTTGCAGGGTGCATCGAGAGTCTGTTCGTACGACAAGGCGGGCAACCAGTTGGGCTTGCCGCCCTTCTGGCGTTTGGGAGGAGGCTGCCCTTCCGGCTGCTGATCTTCGACTGTTGCCACCTGCCGGCTCGTGGAAACCGGCTGCATGGCTTTGCGCTTGTTGTCGTTCGGTTGCTGTCATCGACTGGTGTCACCAGCCGGGGTCCGAGGAGCTTGAGGGGCCACCTTGCCTGACACATTAACTTGGATCTCCGCCTTCATGGAGGAGTCGGCTGTGGCGTACTTGTCTGCTATGATTAGCAGTTCGTCGAGGGTCGCCGGCTCGTCGCAGAGAAGCTTGTGCTTGAGGAGGGTGCCCTCTCGGCACCCGGCAGTGAAGTACTCGATGGCCTGCACCTCGTGCACGCCCTCGCAAGAGTTGCGCAGCTCGGCCCAGCGCGTGAGGTAGTCGCGAGTCGACTCGTTGGAGCCTTGGACGCACAAGGAGAGGGCCGCTTGTACGTGCTGGTGAAGTTCCGGGTGAATGCTTTAGTGAAGTCAACCCAGCTGTTGATGCTGCGGGGCTTTAGGCTGTTCAGCCACGTCCCGGCCGTGCCCTGGAGCATGAGCGGAACATACTTCACGGCAACGCGCTTGTTGTCGTTGGTGATGCTGACGGCTGTAGAGTAGTCGACCAGTCAGTCCTCCGGCTTCACGGAGCCGGTGTACTTGGGCGTATCTCTCGGGAGAGTGAACCCTTTGGGGAAGGGCTCATCTCGAATGCGGGGGCCGAAACAGGGCGGACCCAGCTCGTCTTCTTCTTCTAGCACCAGAGATCGGTTGGGGCGGTCGATCCGGTGGCGGGCATCGTTTTCTCCGATTCCTTTTCGGCGGCCGACGCGCTCGTTGAGTGATGGGTGATCAACACCTCTCCTTGCGGGGAGGGGGTGGTGGACAGTCGTCTCGCCGCCGCACTGCTCTTGGGCGGCCGTCTTGGTCGCGCTCGATGGTGATGTGAGTCCGGCTACGGCTGGCAGCCAGCTCCTTGTCTCTTCTATCGCGGACGCCACCAGTCGGCGTCCGGGATGTCACGCCTTGGTCTCGGCGAGGAAACGGGTCGTCGTTTCGCCGGTTGGGCGCTTCAGTGCGGCACTCGGCCTCTTGCTGCTCAGCAGCCGCGTCGAGGAGCTGCTGGACTCGCTCTGTCATGTGGCGACGCTTGTCGCCCTCGAGCTTGTCTAGCTTGTCTGCTGCCGCCTGGGCAGCTCGGATGTTCTCTGCAGGCGTGGCGTAGACGGGACGATCTGTCCCGAACATGCTGGCGACGGTCGCGCCACGCTGCCGGACCAGGCCAATGCAGCCAGGACCACCAGGAGCCGGCGTGCCGCCGATGGCACGGTCCATCTCCCGCTGGTAGGCCTTCGAAAGGCCTCTCATGCTGGCCAGCCGGTTGGCGCTTTCGACGAGCTGGATGCGGCGTGCCTCTAGCGTCTCAGCGTCGGCGTCTTTCGGGATGGGTGCAGTCAGGTCTTGCATCACCGCCTGCAACAGATCCTGGCCACCTCCGCCAGAGTGCTCGCCGTGGCTGATGACGAGCAATTCCGTGACGGTGCTGCCGCCGCTGTCCGCACGAGGAAGCGGCTTGTCGTAGACCACCATGTTGGTGGGGAACGCGTCAAGTGATGCCGTGTCGGAGTCGACCAACATCGGGTCGGTGGAGCCAACCGACTCCAAGTCAGTAGCAGGCTCGCTGGCGACGTGGAGCTGATCGAGGAGGCTCACGAGGTGGCTCTCGGGGCCATCGGTGCCCGCATCAGACACGGGCTCGTCGGAGAGGCGAATCCCGCCAAAAAGATCGGCGAGGCAGCTCGCCACGCAGGCGACCTCCGCGCTGCGTAGCGCGTCGGCGCAGATGCCGTCTGGCGTGTCGGGCTGGCTGCGCTCACCAGGAAGGAATAGGGTTCCCGTCCAGAACAGGTCTCCGGGAGATGGTGCACCTTGCCCCATGGTGGGCGCCAAATGTCGGGGGTTGGGTGCGACATATGCCAATGGATGGCTTATCATGGTGGGAGCGAGTAGAACGTCGCCGGTGCCTGGAAGCGGGATGAGGCGTAGACACGAACGCCGACGCACTTTACCCAGGTTCGGGGCTCTCCTAGGAGATAACACCCCTAGTCCTACTCTACGGGGTCTATGCATGATCACTAAGGCACTAGTGAGTACAATGGTGATCCTCGAGCTGTATGCTAGAGGTAGAAGAAGGCGGGGCTTGCTCTCCACTCCCCCTAGGTGTGAGTCCAATTCAAACAGGTTCGAACCCTTTGCATGGGTGCCCTGGGGGTTTATATAGGCCTACCCCCCAGGGGTACAATGGTAATCTGGCCTAGTGTGGGACCCGACTGTTGGTCTCTCTGGTCACCGGCTTCTCCGTCGGCTGCTGGGGCCCGCCGCCTGGTGGGCCCCGTCGACTGGTCTGGTACGGAGCCGACAGGCCACCTCCGCCGCTTGTAAGTCTTGCCGGCTGCTGATTACGGTAGCCGCAATGCTAATGACGCACGCTTGGTCAGGGGGGCGTGGCTACAGTCCCGCCGCCTGGCGGGAGATCACTGTCGCCACTCCGCGCCTTATCTGCTTAATGGCGCGTGGGCCCCGAGGAAGAGCGGGCCAACTGCTGGGAGCCGGCCTCCCTCGGGTCCGTCTGGTCTGGCCTCCGCCGTCTTCCGGTCTCTCGCTGCCTGGTAGGGCCCGACGTCTTCAGGCCGTACCGACAGGCGGTCGTGGGAGCAGGGCTCCGTCTGACAGGAGTGACGTCAGGGGCGGAGTGGCAACAGTGCCGCGCCGGGTGGTGATCTCCGCCTGTCCGGAGCACTGTGGCCACGCCCGTCCCTGGATACGGGGGGATGGGCTACACTATAGCCTCGCACCGTCTTGTCTTCTTAGTGGGGGCGCAGACTTTGAGGGCGACATGGGCCGACTGCTAGGGGCCGGCCTCTCTGGAGGCCGCCTGCTAGGAGTCGGCCCGTCTTGGAGCCGCCTTCCTGAGCATGGTCGTCTTCTTGGCAGTCGGCTGTTCAGCCAGCCGGCCACCAGAAGGCGGCGCTTTATCTTGACGTCTTGAGGGGCGCAACCGGCCCCAATGTCTAGAAAGGTTCGGGGACTCGGGTTAGGCTACCCGTGGCCCATTACTCCGACAATGACCTCCGTCCTACCATCGTGGCGGTCTTGGTCTTGTTGCACCAAAACGGAAACCTTTGCTTGATTCTCGGGACTCCGTGCCTGCGCTTGCCTCCTTAGCACAAAAGAGGAAACTCGTACACTGCGCCCGCTGGCGCCCGCCTGGCCTTGGTCGTCATGGCTCACGTCACGTGAACCTTGCGAGGTGCTCCTTGCATTGATATCTCCGCTCCTCGGGAGCGAACCTAGTGAGGCTGCCCCCGGGGAGGTCTTGGTGTCGTCCTCCTCGCGAGGCTTGGACCCTCGCGAGGGTCTTGAGTTGTTGCTGCTGAAGCTGGGCTGTACCGGGCCGTTGATGGAGCCACGCCATGGGCCGCAGGCAGGAAAGTCTGGGCACCCCCATTCCCAGGACGCCGACACTTACCTATGAGGATATGAATTGGAGGAAACTTATGATTCCCCAAAAAAGAGGGGATGAGGTCCATTAGGCCGTTCAAAAAAGGGAAAAAAGAAAGAAAAAGAGAGGAGGGGCACACTACTATCATTTTACCATACTTGTGCTTCAAAGTAGCACCATGTATTGCATATAGAGAGTCTCCATGGTTTTGATTTTCATATACTAGTGGTATTTTTACATTATAGAACTTGGCTTGCATATTTCGATGACGAGCTTCCTCAAAATGCTAGAGGTCTTAAAGAGCAAGTAAGATGGATGCATACCCACTTAGTTTCATATAGAGAGCTTTCATACACTTATAGCTCTAGTGCATCTGCTGCATGAAAATCCCTAGTCCTCGCATTAACATCAATTGTAAGGCCTCTACATTGCATAATGATCAAGCCTCATTGATGTGACACTTTCTTATACCTTTTTCTCTTCCCTTATAAACCCTCATCATCATTCTCTTTGCCATCCAAAGTGCTAAGTACTTGGCTCATGCTCAAGCATTGTCTGGGAGTTGAAAAAGCTGAAGCGACAGCAAGTTTGATTCAATTTCTTGGTTTGGCACTGGGGTTGTTCATGATTTGATATCATTATGCTAGGAATATTGATCATGTCATGTTTTACATGACCAAGTGTGTAGGGATCATGTTCTTTAGGATCTTTATTTTGAAAGGCAATGATCGTTTGCTAGTAGGCTTGTGTATTGTTGTTTTAATGTCGAATTGATAGACTATTGCCTTGAATCATTCGTGTCCCAAAATTCATGCAGCAATTGCATTATTTGATCAAGAAAGTGTTAGGTAACATTCAACAACAAAAGTTCTTTTGTTATCATTTTCCTACTCGAGGATGAGCATGAATTAAGCTTGGGGATTGATATGTCTCCAACGTATCAATAATTTTTTTATTGTTCCATGCTATTATATTATCAATCTTGGATGTTTTATATACATTTACTAGCAACTTTATATATATTTTTTGGGACTAACCTACTAACTTAGTGCCCAGTGCCAGTTGCTGTTTTTTGCTTGTTTTTTTACTTTGCGGAATATGAGTACCAAACGAAGTCCAAATGCCATGAAACTTTTTAGAGATTTTTTTTGGTAAGAGACCCTGGAAGCTTCTAGAGGGAACCAGAAGATGAAAGGGGGCCCACTAGGCACCAGGGCGCGAGAGAGGCCCCCGACTGGCCCTGGTGGTAGTGGGGCCCACGGGCATCATTTTGACCTACCTCCGCCTATATAAATACTCTAAAATCCCAAAACCCTCGGGAGAGTCCACAAAATACTTTTTCCGCCGCCGCAAGCTCCAGAACCACGAGATCCAATCTAGAGGCTTTTTCTGGCACTTTGTCGAAGGGGGTAACAATCACAGAGGGGTTTTTCATCATCCTTGCTGCCCCTCCGATGATGCGTGAGTAGTTTACCACAAACCTACGGGTCCATAGTTAGTAGCTAGATGGATTCTTCTCTCTTTTTGATCCTCAATACAATGTTCTCCTCGGTGTTCTTAGAGATCTATTTGATGTAATTATTTTTGCGGTGTGTTTGTTGGGATCCGATGAATTTTGAGTTTATGATCAGATCTATCCATGAATATTATTTGAGTTTTCGCTGAAATCTTTTATGCATGATTGTTATAGCCTCGTATTTCTTCTCCGGCTATTGGTTTGGTTTGGCCAACTAGATTGATTTTTCTTGCCATGGGAAGAGGTGCTTTGTGATGGGTTCGATCTAGCGATGCTCAATCTCACTGACAGAAAAAGACATGACATGCATGTATCATTGTTATTAAGGGTAACAAGATGGGATTTATTTCATACGTGGGTTTATCTTGTCTACATCATGTCATCTTGCTTAAAAGTATTACTCCATTTTTCATGAACTTAATACACTAGATGCATGCTGGATAGCGGTCGATGTTTGGAGTAATAGTAGTAGATGCAGAATATTTTTGGTCTACTAATCTTGGACGTGATGCCTATATACCTGATCATTGCCTTGGTTATCGTCATAATTATTTGCTTTTCTATCAATTTCCCAATAGTAATTTGTTTACCCACCATATGCTATTTTCTCGGGAGAAGCCTCTAGTGAAAACTATGGCTCGGGTCTATTTTCTATCATATATTAGAACCACAAATACCTTGCTGCAATTTTCTTTTATTTATTTTATTTTAAATTTTTTT
This sequence comes from Triticum aestivum, assembly GCF_018294505.1. Lineage (NCBI taxonomy): Eukaryota > Viridiplantae > Streptophyta > Magnoliopsida > Poales > Poaceae > Triticum > Triticum aestivum. The sequence goes on from NC_057805.1 coordinate 93,614,048, forward strand.
AGATCTATTTATCAAAACCTATACAATTTAATCTTTCTCCTGACCGTTGAAGGATTGACAACCCCTCTATGTTGGGGAACGTAGTAATTCAAAAAATATCCTACGATCACGCAAGATCTATCTAGGAGAAGCATAGCAACGAGACGGGAAGAGTGTGTACATGTACCCTCGTAGACCGAAAGCGAAAGTGTTATGTTAACGCGGCTGATGTAGTCGAACGTCTTCACGATCCAACCGATCCAAGTACCAAACGTACGGACCTCCGTCTTCAGCACACGTTCAGCTCGATGACGTCCCTCGAGCTCTTGATCCAGCAAAGGGTCAAGGGAGAGTTTCGTCAGCACGACGGCGTGGTGACGGTGTTGGTGATGTGATCCGCATAGGGCTTCGCCTAAGCACTATGACGCTATGACCGGAGGAGTAAACTGTGGAAGGGGGCACCGCACACAGCTAAGACAAATCTTGGTGTACCTTTGGGGTGCCCCCCGCCCCCGTATATGAAGGGGGGAGGAGGAGGCCGGTGGCCTAGGAGGGGCGCGCCAAGGGGGGAGTCCTACTTGGACTCCTAGTCCAAGTAGGATTCGCCCCCCCCCCCTTTTCCTTCCAACGGAGGGGGGAAAGAGGGAAGGAGAGGAGACGAAAAGGGAAAGGTGGGCCACGCCCCCTCCCCTTCCTATTCGGACTCCCCTTGGGGCGCGCGCGTCTCCCCCTTGTGGGCTGTCCCCTCTTCTCTCCCAATGGCCCAAGAGGCCCATGATTTCCCCGGGGGGTTCCGGTAACCCCTCGGTACTCCGAGAAAATACCCGAATCACTCGGAACCATTCCGATGTCCGAATATAACCTTCCAATATATGAATCTTTACCTCTCAACCATTTCGAGACTCCTCGTCATGTCCGTGATCTCATCTGGTACTTCGAACAAACTTTGGTCGCCAAAACACATAACTCATAATACAAATCGCCATCGAACGTTAAGCGTGCGGACCCTACGGGTTCGAGAACTATGTAGACATGACCGAGACACATCTCCGGGTAATAACCAATAGCGGAACCTAGATGCCCATATTGGCTCCTACATATTCTACGAAGATCTTTATCGGTCAAACCGCATAACAACATACGTCATTCCTTTTGTCATCGGTATGTTACTTGCCCGACATTCGATCGTCGGTATCATCATATCTAGTTCAATCTCGTTACCGGAAAGTCTCTTTACTCGTTCTGTAACGCATCATCCCACAACTAACTCATTAGTCACATTCCTTGCAAGGCTTATAGTGATGTGCATTATTGAGAGGCCCCAGAGATACCTCTCCGATACACGGAGTGACAAATCCTAATCTCGATCTATGCCAACCCAACAAACACTTTCGGAGACACCTGTAGAGCATCTTTATAATCACCCAGTTACGTTGTGACGTTTGATAGCACAGAAGGTGTTCCTCGGGTATTCGGGAGTTGCATAATCTCATAGTCAGAGGAACATGTATAAGTCATGAAGAAAGCAATAGCAATAAAACTAAACGATCATTATGCTAAGCTAACGGATGGGTCTTGTCCATCACATCATTCTCTAATGATGTGATCCTGTTGATCAAATGACAAGACATGTCTATGGTCAGGAAACTTAACCATCTTTGATTAACGAGCTAGTCAAGTAGAGGCATACTAGGGACACTCTGTTTTGTCTATGTATTCACACATGTACTAAGTTTCCGGTTAATATAATTCTAGGATGAAAAATAAACATTTATCATGATATAAGGAAATATAAATAACAACTTTATTATTGCCTCTAGGGCATATTTCCTTCAGTCTCCCACTTGCACTACAGTCAATAATCTAGATTACATAGTAATGATTCTAACACCCATGGAGTCTTGGTGCTGATCATGTTTTGCTCGTGGAAGAGGCTGAGTCAATGGGTCTACAACATTCAGATCTGTATGTATATTGCAAATCTCTATGTCTCCCTCCTTGACTTGATCGCGGGTGGAATTGAAGCGTCTCTTGATGTGTTTGGTTCTCTTGTGAAATCTGGATTCCTTCGCCAAGGTATTGCTCCAGTATTGTCACAAAAGATTTTCATTGGACCCGATGCACTAGGTATTGCACCTAGATCAGATATGAACTCCTTCATCCAAACTCCTTCATTTGCTGCTTCCGAAGCAGCTATGTACTCCGCTTCACACGTAGATCCCGCCATGATGCTCTGCTTGGAACTGCACCAACTGGCAGCTCCGCCATTCAATATAAATACGTATCCGGTTTGTGACTTAGAGTCATCTGGATCAGTGTCAAAGCTTGCATTGACGTAACCATTTACGACAAGCTCTTTGTCACCTCCATAAATGAGAAACATATCCTTAGTCCTCTTCAGGTATTTAAGGATGTTCTTGACCACTGTCCAGTGATCCACTCCTGGATTACTTTGGTACCTCCCTGCTAAACTTATAGCAAGGCACACATCAGGTCTGGTACACAGCATTGCATACATGATAGAACCTATGGCTAAGTCATAGGGAATAACTTTCATTTTCTCTCTATCTTCTGCAGTGGTCGGGCATTGAGTCTGACTCAACTTCACACCTTGTAACACAGGCAAGAACCCTTTCTTTGACTGATCCATTTTGAACTTCTTCAAAACTTTATCAAGGTATGTGCTTTGTGAAAGTCCAATTAAGCGTCATGATCCATCTCTATAGATATTGATGCCCAATATATATGCAGCTTCACCGAGGTCTTTCATTGAAAAATTATTATTCAAGTATCCTTTTATGCTATCCAGAAATTCTATATCATTTCCAATCAGCAATATGTCATCCACATATAATATTAGAAATGCCACAGAGCTCCCACTCACTTTCTTGTAAATACAGGCTTCTCCAAAAGTCTGTATAAAACCATATGCTTTGATCACACTATCAAAGCGTATATTCCAACTCTGAGATGCTTGCACCAGTCCATAAATGGATCGCTGGATCTTGCACACTTTGTTAGCACCTTTAGGATTGATAAAACCTTCTGGCTGCATCATATACAACTCTTCTTTAAGATATCCATTAAGGAATGCAGTTTTGACATCCATTTGACAAATTTCATAATCATGAAATGCGGTAATTGCTAACATGATTCAGATAGACTTAAGCATCGCTACGGGTGAGAAGGTCTCATCGCAGTCAACTCCTTGAACTTGTCGAAAACCTTTCGCAACAATTCGAGCTTTGTAAACAGTAACATTACCATCAGCGTCAGTCTTCTTCTTGAAAATTCATTTATTGTCTATGGCTTGCCGATCATCGGGCAAGTCAACCAAAGTCCAGACTTTGTTCTCATACATGGATCCCATCTAAGATTTCATGGACTCAAGCCATTTCGCGGAATCTGGGCTCATCACCGCTTCCTCATAGTTCGTAGGTTCATCGTGGTCTAGTAACATGACTTCCAGAACAAGATTACCGTACCACTCCGGTGCGGATCGTACTCTGGTTGACCTATGAGGTTCGGTAATAACTTGATCTGAAGTTTCATGATCATCATCATTAGCTTCCTCACTAATTGGTGTAGGAATCACTGGAACTGATTTCTGTGATGAACTACTTTCCGATTCGGGAGAAGGTACAATTACCTCATCAAGTTCTACTTTCCTCCTACTCACTTTTTTCGAGAGAAACTCCTTCTCTAGAAAGGATCCATTCTTAGCAATGAATATCTTGCCTTCAGATCTTTGATAGAAGGTGTACCCAACAGTTTCCTTTGGGCATCCTATGAAGACACATTTCTCCGATTTGGGTTCGAGCTTATCAGGTTGAAGCTTTTTCACATAAGCATCATAGCCCCAAACTTTAAGAAACGATAGCTTAGGTTTCTTGCTAAACCATAGTTCATATGGTGTCGTCTCAACGGATTTAGATGGTGCCCTATTTAACGTGAATGCAGTCGTCTCTAAAGCATAGCCCCAAAAAGATAGTGGTAAATCGGTAAGAGACATCATAGATCGAACCATATCTAATAAAGTACGGTTATGACGTTCAGACACACCATTACGTTGTGGTGTTCCAGGTGGCGTGAGCTGCGAAACTATTCCACATTGTTTCAAATGAAGACCAAACTCATAACTCAAATAATCACCTCCATGATCGGATCATAGAAACTTTATTTTCTTATTACGATGATTTTCCAATTCACTCTGAAATTCTTTGAACTTTTCAAATGTTTCAGACTTATGTTTCATTAAGTAGACATACCCATATCTGCTCAAATCATCTGTGAAGGTCAGAAAATAACGATACCCGCCACGAGCCTCAACACTCATTGGACCGCATACATTAGTATGTATTATTTCCAATAACTCAGTTGCTCGCTCCATTGTTCCGGAGAACGGAGTCTTAGTCATCTTGCCCATGAGGCATGGTTCGCAAGCATCAAGTGATTCATAATCAAGTGATTCCAAAAGCCCATCAGCATGGAGTTTCTTCATGCGCTTTACACCAATATGACCTAAACGGCAGTGCCACAAATAAGTTGCACTATCATTATTAACTTTGCATCTTTTGGCTTCAATATTATGAATATGTGTACCACTACAATTGAGATTCAAAAAATAGACCACTCATCGAGGGTGCATGACCATAAAAGATATTACTCATATAAATAGAACAACCATCATTCTCTGATTTAAATGAATAAACGTCTCGCATAAAACAAGATCCAGATATAATGTTCATGCTCAATGCTGGCACCAAAAAACAATTATTCAGGTCTAAAACTAATCCTGTAGGTAGATGTAGAGGTAGCGTGCCGACGACGATCACATCAACTTTGGAACCATTTCCCACGCGCATCGTCACCTCGTCCTTAGCCAATCTTTGTTTAATCCGTAGCCCCTGTTTTGAGTTGCAAATATGAGCAACATAACCAGTATCAAAATACCCAGGCGCTACTACGAGCATTAGTAAGGTACAAATCAATAACATGTATATCAAATATACCTTTCACTTTGCCATCCTTCTTATCCACCAAATACTTGGGGTAGTTCCGCTTCCAGTGACCAGTCCCCTTGCAGTTGAAGCACTTAGTTTCAGGCTTAGGTCCAGACTTGGGCTTCTTCCCTTGAGCAGCAACTTGCTTGCCATTCTTCTTGAAGTTCCCCTTCTTCCCTTTGCCCTTTTTGTTGAAACTAGTGGTCTTGTTAACCATCAACACTTAATTCTCCTTCTTGATTTCTACCTCCGTAGCCTTTAGCATCGCGAAGAGCTTGGGAATTGTCTTCTCCATCCCTTGCATATTATAGTTCATCACGAAGCCCTTTATAGCTTAGTGGCAGTGGTTGAAGAACTCTGTCAATGACACTATCATCAGGAAGATTAACTCCCATCTGAGTCAAGTGGTTATGATACCCAGACATTTTGAGTATATGTTCACTGACAGAACTATTCTCCTCCATCTTGCAGCTATAGAACTTGTTGGAGACTTCATATCTCTCAACTCGGGCATTTGCTTGAAATATTAACTTCAGCTCCTGGAACATCTCATATGCTCCATGACGTTCAAAACGTCTTTGAAGTCTCGATTCTAAGCCGTAAAGCATGGCACACTGAACTATCGACTAGTCATCAGCTTTGCTCTGCCAGACGTTCATAACGTCCGGAGTTGCTCCTGCAGCGGGCCTTGCACCTAGCAGTGCTTCCACGACGTAATTCTTCTGTGCAGCAATGAGGATAATCCTCAAGTTACGGTCCTAGTCCGTGTAGTTGCTACCATCATCTTTCAACTTAGCTTTCTCTAGGAATGCATCAAAATTAAAGGGAACGGTAGCACGGGCCATTGATCTACAACAACATAGATATGCAAAAACTATCAGGTACTAAGTTCATGATAAATTAAAGTTCAATTAATCATATTACTTAAGAACTCCCACTTAGATAGACATCCCTCTAGTCATGTAAATGATCAAGTGATCCATATCAACTAAATCATGTCCGGTCATCACGTGAGATGGAGTAGTTTTGAATGGTGAACATCTCTATGTTGATCATATCTACTATATGATTCACGTTCGACCTTTCGATCTCAGTGTTCCGAGGCCATATCTGCATATGCTAGGCTCCTCAAGTTTAACCCGAGTATTCTGCATGTGCAAAACTGGCTTGCACCCGTTCTATGTGAACGTATAGCTTATCAAACCCGATCATCACGTGGTGTCTCGGCACGACGAACTGTAGCAACAGTGCATACTCAGGGAGATCACTTATGCCTTTATTTAGTGAGGGATCATCTTATAGTACTACCGTCGTACTAAGCAAAATAAGATGCATAAAGGATAAACATCACATGCAATCAAAATATGTGACATGATATGGCCATCCTCATCTTGTGCCTCTGATCTCCATCTCCAAAGCGTTGTCATGATCTCCATCGTCACCGGCTTGACACCTTCATCTCCATCGTAGCGTCGTTGTCGTCTCGCCAACTATTGCTTCCACGACTATTGCTACCGCTTAGTGATAAAGTAAAGCAATTACATGGCGATTGCATTTCATACAATAAAGCGACAACTATAAGGCTCCTGCCAGTTGCCGATAACATTTACTGAACATGATCATCTCATACAACAATTTATATCTCATCACGTCTTGACCATATCACATCACAATATGCCCTGCAAAAACAAGTTAGACGTCCTCTATTTTGTTGTTGCAAGTTTTACGTGGCTGCTACGGGCTTCTAGCAAGAACCGTTCTTACCGACGCATCAAAACCACAACAATTTTTCATCAAGTGTGTTGTTTTAACCTTCAACAAGGACCGGCCATAGTCAAACTCGATTCAACTAAAGTTGGACAAACAGACACCCGCCAGCCACCTGTGTGCGAAGCACGTCGGGAGAACCAGTCTCATGAACGCGGTCATGTAATGTCAGTCCGGGAAGCTTCATCCAACAATACCGCAGAATCAAAGTAAGAAGTTGGTGGTAAGCAGTATGACTATTATCGCCCACAATTCTTTGTGTTCTACTCATGCATATCATCTACACATAGACCTGGCTCTGATACCACTCTTGGGGAACGTAGTAATTCAAAAAAAATCCTATGATCACGCAAGATCTATCTAGGAGAAGCATAGCAACGAGACGGGAAGAGTGTGTCCACGTACCCTCATATACCGAAAGCGGAAGCGTTATGTTAACGCCGTTGATGTAGTCGAACGTCTTCACGATCCAACCGATCCAAGTACCGAACGTACAGCACCTCTGTGTTCAGCACACGTTCAGCTCGATGACGTCCCTTGAGCTCTTGATCTAGTAGAGGGTCGAGGGAAAGTTTCATCAGCACGACGGTGTGGTGACCGTGTTGGTGATGTGATCCGCGCAGGGCATCGCCTAAGCACTACGACGCTATGACCGGAGGAGTAAACTACGTAAGGGGGCACCGCACACGGCTAAGAGAAATCTTGGTGTACCTTTGGGGTGCCCCCCGCCCCTGTATATAAAGGGGGGAGGAGGAGGCCGGCGGCCTAGGAGGGGCGCACCAAGGGGGGAGTTCTACTTGGACTCCTAGTCCAAGTAGGATTCGCCCCCCCCCCCCCACCTTTTCCTTCCAACGGAGGGGGAAAGAGGAAAGGAGAGGAGAGGAAGAGGGAAAGGGGGGCTGCGCCCCCTCCCCTTCCTATTCGGACTCCCCCTGGGGGGCACGCTTCTCCCCCTTGTGGGTTGTCCCCTCTTCTCTCCCAATGGCCAAAGAGGCCCATGATTTCCCCCGGGGGGTTCCGGTAACCCCTCGGTACTCCGATAAAATACCCGAATCACTCGGAACCATTCCGATGTCCGAATATAACCTTCCAATATATGAATCTTTACCTCTCGACCATTTCGAGACTTCTCGTCATGTCCGTGAACTCATCCGGTACTTCGAACAAACTTCGGTCACCAAAACACATAACTCATAATACAAATCGTCATCGAACGTTAAGCGTGCGGACCCTACGGGTTCGAGAACTATGTAGACATGACCGAGACACATCTCCGGTCAATAACCAATAGCGGAACCTGGATGCTCATATTGGCGCCTACATATTCTACGAAGATCTTTATCGGTCAAACCGCATAACAATATACGTCATTCCTTTTGTCATCGGTATGTTACTTGCCCGAGATTCGATCGTCGGTATCATCATACCTAGTTTGTTACCGGCAAGTCTATTTACTCGTTCTGTAATGCATCATCCTACAACTAACTCATTATTCACATTGCTTGCAAGGCTTATAGTGATGTGCATTACCGAGACGGCCCAGAGATACCTCTCTGATACACGGAGTGACAAATCCTAATCTCGATCTATGCCAACCCAACAAACACTTTTGGAGACACCTGTAGAGCATCTTTATAATCACCCAATTACGTTGTGACGTTTGAGAGCACACAAGGTGTTCCTCCGATATTCGGGAGTTGCATAATCTCATAGTCAGATGAACATGTATAAGTCATGAAGAAAGCGATAGCAATAAAACTAAACGATCATCATGCTAAGCTAACAGAATGGTCTTGTCCATCACATCATTCTCTAATGATGTGATCCCGTTGATCAAATGATCACACATGTCTATGGTCAGGAATCTTAACCATCTTTGATTAACGAGCTAGTCAAGTAGAGGCATACTAGGGACACTCTGTTTTGTCTATGTATTCACACATGTACTAAGTTTCCGGTTAATACAATTCTAGCATGAATAATATACATTTATCATGATATAAGCAAATATAAATAACAACTTTATTATTGCCTCTAGGGCATATTTCCTTCACTCTACACATTGGGTTGCAAGTATTTGTTGTTTGTGTGCAGGTGTTGTTTACATAGTGTTGCTTGGTTCTCCTATTGGATTGATAACTTTGGTTTCACAACTGAGGGAAATACTTATCTCTATTGTACTACATCATCCCCTCCTTTTCAAGAAAATCCCAACGCAGTTCACAAGTACCAGGGATGCTGATACGTCTCTAACGCATCTATAATTTTATATTATTTCATGCTATTATATTATCACTTTTTATGCCTTATATTCCATTTATATTATTACTAACCTATTAATTTAGTTTCCAGTGTCAGTCCCTATTTTTCGCATGTTTTTGGTTTTGCGGAAAATCCATAATACAGAAGTCCAAACACGATGAAACTTTACAAGGTTTTTTTCTGGAATATATGCAATACTAGAAGCTTCAGGAGGGAGCCAGAGGGTTGTGGGCCCCACAAGCATGGGGGTGCGCTGGCCAAGCTTGTGAGAGCCCCACGGCCCCGTTTAACCTAATTCCAAGACTATAAATTTCGTGATTTCCCAAAACCCTCATAGCGACACCCAAGACAATGTTATCGCCGCCGTAAGCCTCTATTCCGGAGCGATACCATATGGTGCCACGCTCTCGCCCTCTGGCGGAGGAGGAATCATTTTGGAGGTCGCCTTCATCAACCTTACCTCCCTCCATGATGATGTGTGAGTAGTTCCTACAATACCTACGGGTCCATAGCAGTAGTTAGATGGATTTCTCTCTCTCTCCCTCTCTCTCTCTCTCTTGATCTTCAATACAATGATTTTCTCTAAGATCAATCCGATGTAATCTTTTGCGTGTGTTTGTTGGGATCCGATAAATGTTGGGTTTATGATCAGATTATTCATTCAACTTATATGAGTCTTTTGAAATTTATTTGGTGCATAATTTTATAGTTTTGTATTTCTCTTTGATCTATGCATCTACTTTGGCCAAGTTAGATTGATTTTTCTTCAGCGGGAGAGGTGCTTTGTGGTAGGTTCAGTCTTGCGGTGATCCTGTCCAGTGACAAAAAGGACAAGGGCACATATTGCATTGTTGCTACTGTCGGTGTACAAAAGTAGGGGCCCTCCTTTTTTACCCCTTTACTTGTGCACGAGCAGTCGGAGCCGCGCCCGCGACCACACTAAGCAGGGAAGAGGAAGGAAGCTGAAGCACAAGGCGACCAAAGGCAACGCCAAGACCGAGAAACACAAAAGAGCAAGAGGGCGAGGTGGACTCCCCCAGCAAGACCCTTGCCGGGGCAGCCTCCGCAGCCCCAGCAAGAGCCTTGCCGGGGCAACTTGCCCAATGCCAGCAGAGCAAGCCACCCTTGAGCCCGCGGGTTCCAACACCACCAACTAACTACATTGGAACCAAGGCTCGGGAGGCACCTCTGTGGTGGCATGCAGATCTTCGTCAAGATCATGAACACACAAGATTAGATGAGGACCAGAAGACGACGACCCTCGGCGAGATCCTTGCCGAGGAGATCCACGAGACCCCCGGCAAGACCCTTGCCGGGGACGACCACGGTGCCGCGGCAAGGCCCTTGCCAAACACACTTACGGGGCCGCGGCCAGGCCCGCGTCTGCCAAGGCTCCACCGCCGCCCCCATGCAGCTGCCAGCTCAACTAGCTGAGCAGGCACCTGCGTGGCGACGAGCGGCCTCCACGACCGACTCAGCAAGCACCTGCGTGGTGGCATGCAGGTCTTCGTGAAGGCTCCACCACCGCGCCAGCCCAGCAGCCAGCCAACGTGGTGCCACGACGCCTCATCAGCTCGGACGCGTGTCGAAGCGAGGCGAGGCGGCGACAGCTGGGACGTGCTTCCTTGCCGTCCCCGATAAAGCGAGAGGGGCACGTCAACAGCGCATTAAATGCGTTTGTCCGATAGTGCCAGAGGATAGACTCATCCACTGTACACCTTTCCACCTACTGTGTGCCACTGTGGCAGCCCCTTCTGCCTATAAAAGGAGGCTCGAGGCGACCAGGAGGGGGATTCGGATTTTTTGGGCAAGTTGCACCCCGTAGCTAGCTCAAGAACACAACAACACTAAAATACATCCACCAAAGCAGGACTAGGGTATTACGCATCTTCGTGGCCCGAACCTGGGTAAACGATCCGTGTGCTTCCTGTCAGACCCGCTTGTCGGTGTCAAAACCGGCGGATCTCGGGTAGGGGGTCCCGAACTGTGCGTCTAAGGCGGATGGTAACAGGAGGCGGGGGACACGATGTTTACCCAGGTTCGGGCCCTCTCGATGGAGGTAATACCCTACTTCCTGCTTGATTGATCTTGATGATATGAGTATTACAAGAGTTGATCTACCACGAGATCATAGAGGCTAAACCCTAGAAGCTAGCCTATGGTATGATTGTTGTTGTCCTACGGACTAAACCCTCCGGTTTATATAGACACCGGAGGGGGCTAGGGTTACACAGAGTCGGTTACAAGGGAGGAGATCTACATATCCGTATTGCCAAGCTTGCCTTCCACGCCAAGGAGAGTCCCATCCGGACACGGCATGAAGTCTTCAATATTGTATCTTCATAGTCCAACAGTCCGGCCAAAGGATATAGTCCGGCTGTCCGAGGACTCCCTCAGTAGCCCGTGAACCAGGCTTCAATGACGATGAGTCCAGCGCGCAGATTGTCTTCGGTATTGCAAGGCGGGTTCTTCCTCCGAATACTCCATAGAAGATTTTGAACACGAGGATAGTGTCTGGCTCTGCAAAACAAATTCCACATACCACCGTAGAGAGAATAATATTTCCACAAATCTAATCTGCTGACACATTCTGCAGCATGACACCACACCACGGCTCGGTCATTATTCGAACCGTTTTTCATAACCAGCCACTGCACATATCGCGAGGCGGTTTTCTTGGCACGTCTTGTCGAAGCAGAGATCGTGTCCCCTTATCACGGGATTCCCATCAATACGGGTGTGGGTAACCCAACCGCGCCATCAATTACGGCGCTTGGGGAATAAGCGGTTTTACCAGGCAAGTGGGGAGGCACAGAATCCCTGCTGCCTTTATAAGGGGATAAGGATTCACCCTTTTCACCCACGCCTTCTTCCTCCTTGCTCATCCATTCTTGCGCACTCGAGCTCCAGCACCCAAGTTCGTGTTTCTCTCCTCAAACCACTCCAAGCATGTCCGGAGCGGGAGGCAAGTGGATGGTCTCCTCCGTTACGGAGGAGGACATCACAAAGCTGTGGAGAGCCGGATATATATCTGGCTGCGGATATCGCACACCGGCTGCCAGACGCGGGGCAGATCATCCCTACTCCAGAACCCCATGAGAGGGTGGTTTTCCTTACCCATTTCGTTCGCGGACTGGGATTTCCCCTCCACCCGTTTGTCCGCAGGCTCCTGTTCTACTACGGGCTGGACTTTCACGATCTGGCCCCCAATTTCATCCTCAACATCTCGGCGTTTATCGTCGTGTGCGAGGCCTTCCTCCGCCTCAAGCCCCACTTCGGCCTGTGGCTGAAGACCTTCAATGTTAAACCGAAGGTGGTGGTCAGCCAGCAAGCGGAGTGCAGAGGCGCCATGGTGGGCAAAATGCCCAACGTCACCTGGCTCGAAGGCTCCTATGTAGAGACCATAAAGGGGTGGCAATCGGGGTGGTTCTACATCACTGAGCCGCGCGACACCAACTGGGTGGCGGCCCCCGAATTTCGATCCGGAATCCCCATGCGGCTCACCTCCTGGAAAGAGAAGGGCCTGTCCTGGGGTTCCCCGGTAGAGCTGACCGGACTCCAGACATGCATCAAAAACATGATGAGCAAGATCCTCCCGTGTCATGATGAGCAAGATCCTCCCGTGTCATGATCTTCAAGCTCGTCAACGTGGTCCAAGTCATGCTCTTCCGTCGGATCCTCCCATGTCAAAGGCGGGCATTCAATTTGTGGGCGTTCGACCCGGCCGAGCACCAGGCGCTGCGAGAGCTCTTCGACACGACGCACAAGGACGTCTGGAAGGTGCTGTTCAAGGGCGCCGAGGTACCTCCTCCCCTTACCGAGGACCGCGGACTCTGTGCAAAGCGCCCTGCCAATCCGGTAAGTCCTTTACATCTCATAAGATATTCTTTCCCCCAGTATAACCACGCGCGAGATCTAAGCCTCCACGCCATTTAACAGGACTGGGTAGCGACAGCGGAGCAGATCGATTGTCCGGCTCCCCTGCCCGAAGATCCAGCATATGCTCTCCTAACGGAGATGCTGGTTCCGGTGCCTTATGAGGTGCCGAAGAAGAAGGCCAAGAAGAAGGCCACGGGGACCAGGAAGGGTCTCCGGCGCAAGGTTATATCGGACTCATCGTCCAAAAACACCGAGGCGCACTCCTCCCATGAAAACGAGGAGGAGGAAGAGGAAAGTTCTCCCCCCCAGCCGGGGGAGACAAGAAAAGGAAGGCCGCCCCATCTGGGGAGGCCGAAGGGTCCAAGAAGGGAAGGACCCTCCTTCCGGACAACTCCACAACTGTCGCCTACAGCGACGACGAGTGGCTGCCCAGGGATAAGCCCCTGGCGAAGTCGTAAGTATTCGGATACCATAATAATTCTGGTATGTTTCGTTTTGTTGTTTCTTATCATGCTGAACATGATCATGCAGTCCATCCCGAGCCCGCATCGACGTATCCTCTTCGAAGGAGTCTTTGGGCCAATCAGAGATGAACAGCGATTCGCCCCCGCCCGCCTCCTCCCCCCGCCCTACGGACGACGTCGAGGTGTTGTCTCAAAGGGCACCGAACCAAGGGGAGGTAGTCCTGGAGGCGCCTCAAGGCGACATTCCGGACGCTGGGCACAAGGGGAGCAAAACTCCCAAGGGCTCCAATGGCGGGGGCAGCAAGTTTGGCCCCCAGCCGAATACTGTACCGGAACCTTCAGTGGTTCCGGACTCTGTCAGGCGACTCCTCACTAAGGGGGGCGAGGCGCCTGTGCCGATGACCTCTGTCCAACCAGAGGCATCGGACAACTTGCTGGAAGCGCTTCGCGGCGCTTCAATTGATGAAGAGCACCGCACTATTATGAGTGCGGTGGTCAAGAAGGTTCAGTCCGCAAAAAGCGGACTGACAGAAGCCTGTGCCAGCCTCCTAACAGGCTTTGAAGTAAGTAATTAAATTATAAGAAGATGTTACAGCCTAGACAGTAGCCCCTAATGCTCTGTTTGGCGTTTCGCGAAGAAAGGCCGAATAGAGAATCAAATAATAATCGCAGGAGTCTAATCAGAATATGTCTATGTGTGTACGCAGGCTTCACTGCTGGCCGCTGGCGCACGTACTGCGGAGGTCACCGTACTGAAGCGGGACCTTGAGCGGTCCAAGGGAGAGCTCGACCTTACAAAGAGGCAGCTCGAAGAGAACAAAGGTAAGTGATATCCCGTCTGTATATTGATAAAAGAAAATGTGGATTATGAATAACAGGATCATCATGAATTTTGCTTTAGGGGCCACGACTGAAGTGGCGGCCCTGAAGAAGGCGCTATCCGTGGCCGAAGACAAAGCGGCCAAGGAGTGCATCGAGCGAGAAAAGCAAGAAGCCCGAGTGGGCGAGGTGCAGCAAGAGCTCCAGTCTCTTGCCGAAAAGCACGAGTCCTTGGAGCGTGACTCTAAGACGCAAGGGTCCGAGCTTGCGAAGGCCCTCGAAAGTGCACAACATGCCAAGGCCGAAGCCCAAAAGGCCCTCCGGGAAATTGAGGCGGTTAAGAAGATAGCAGCGGGTAAGGCATTCATTATGCAAAGCAAGCATGTGAAGGAAACTTTCTTTTTACTTACCCGAGTTCGGAGCTCTCCAGGAGCGTTCGTAGATCTACCCCGCAGTGTGTCGGATGCTGCGGAGTTCTACCGAGCTGAGGAGGGGATCTCGACGGAGAAGTTGTTTTGGTCTCAGTATACTGGGACCGAACACCCGATGCCTTTGAGCGACCAGCTGAAGCAACTGGTTGAGCTCCACAAGGCGGCCGAATAGGCCATGAAGGGTCTTATAGTCTGGATGTGGCCTGGCGAGCCCCTGCCTGATAGCTACTTCGGCCTGGTGAGGCGGCTTGTGAATGCCTGCCCACGGCTTGAAGTCATAAAGTGGTCCGTCTGCATCGAGGGTGCGCGCAGGGCTTTTGCCCGGGCGAAGGTGCACTGGGCGAAGCTGGACGCCGAAAAGCTGGCGAAGGAGGGGCCGCCGGAGGGCAAGGAGCATCGCCACCCCGAAAAGTATTATGAAAGTGTCCCGAAGGGTTCTCGCCTTGTGGCGGAGGAATGTGCTAAGGATGTAATATTGGAATAAATGTACTCATGTGATCCTGTAATGTGAAACGAGTTCATTTGCGCTATGCAACGCTTGTGAATTTAAAATATTACCTTCTGTGCGGCCGTTTATAAAATCTGAGAGTTGGCCAGTCGTCGGCTTCTGCCCCATGTAACTAGTACTGAGGTGTTAGGGAAAAATCTGAGCACTCTTTATCCCAATTTTGGGTCCTTCGAGGGAGGTGTTCAGCACAACGAACCAGGCAATCGGACTATAAGGCTTTATCACTCTCACTTAACCATAGAAGTCTACAATTTTAAATTTTGGTGAAGCCCCTAGTATTCGGAAGGCCGAATTTGGGGCGCTATATACGCCTAAGTCGGGCAAGGCCGACTCCTCGCCCGAAGCAGAAAAAGTCTTTAGGGACTTGAGACCTCTAGAACAGCGACCAGCTCTCGCCCTATCATGACAGTCAGTTTTCGACTTTCTCTACTCAGGTGCTTGTCCGGAAGAACCGGGACACAACCGCAGTAGTTCTCCCAGCGCTACCTTAGCCGATATAGCGGAACGTAAGGTACCAAAACATGGGAGCCGGGCAAACCCAACTATTGACCCAAGACATGATTCGGAGCTGATGCATATAGTGTTATAAGTTCGGGGTGCCGCACTGTCGAAAGTGTTCGGACTTCTCACGCCGTATTGATGGGGTATAGTGAAGCCCCTGGCGTACTGGTCGTGCCAGAATGTACGGGTGCAAATTGCCGTAAATAAACAAACAAGAAAAAAGGAAGGGTAATGCAATAATAGATTAATGCTATGCATTGTTATTTAAATAATACGTCGAAGCATACTGATACAAGTAGTGCAATAAGCAAAAAAAATAGGACTATTTGACATGTCCTATCCAAGGGCGAGCTGTGTATGGGTATTTAAGACAGGTATTTCGATAGTTATTAGAGACCACCTGGGGATTCCCTTGTACGTCTTAGCTTCTTGCCTCCTTGGTATTTCCTTCCCGTAATGCGTCCAGCAATCAGACTGCCGAAAAGGGCTTCCAGAGAGTAAGGTCCTGAAAGAGAGAAAATGATAAAGGTATACAGCCCCTGGGGCGGTTGAGCCGCATTGTGGGGCGTGTCCTGGCCGTGCCCCCGCCTATGCCCATGGTATTTTTAGTGCGTAATTATGTACGCGCGGCACATATTTCGTTGCTTGACTGGGACTAGGGCGGAGGCCGAATTGCTAGGCGAGCTCTGAACGTGCCAGTCGATCCTGTTGCAGATTACTCCGGACTCGCTTGAAGGTGTCCGGGGACTTTGTCGCCGAATTGGCGGTTTGCCTTAAAAGGCTGCTTTGTGCTTCTGCTGCGAGGGCCCCAGTGTGCTCCTCCGTGCGGACGAAGCGTTCTGTGTTTCCATTGACTGTTATAACCCCGCGAGGTCCTGGCATTTTGAGCTTGAGGTATGCATAATGCGGCACCGCATTGAATCTGGCAAATGCGGTTCGTCCGAGCAGTGCGTGATAGCCACTGCGGAACGGGACGATGTCAAAGATTAACTCCTCGCTTCGGAAGTTGTCCGGAGATCCGAAGACCACTTCCAGTGTGATTGAGCCCATGCAGCGGGCTTCTACACCTGGGATGACACCTTTAAAGGTGGTTTTAGTGGGTTTGATCCTCGAGGGGTCTATACCCATTTTGCGCACTATATCCTGGTAAAGCAGGTTCAGGCTGCTGCCGCCGTCCATAAGGACTCTGGTGAGGTGAAATCCGTCAATGATGGGATCAAAGACCAATGCGGCAGAACCGCCATGACGGATACTAGTGGGGTGGTCCCTACGATCGAAAGTGATCGGGCAAGAAGACCATGGGTTAAACTTTGGGGCGACTGGCTCCATCGCATAGACGTCCCTTAGTGCACGCTTCCGTTCCCTCTTGGGAATATGGGTTGCGTATATCATGTTCACCGTTTTCACTTGGGGAGGAAATTTCTTCTGTCCTCCTGTGTTCGGCGACCGGGACTCCTCCTCATCGTCGCTATGTAGCCCCTTTTCCTTGTTTTCGGTATTCAACTTCCCGGCCTGCTTGAACACCCAGCATTCTCTGTTGGTGTGATTGGCTGGCTTATCGGGGGTGCCGTGAATTTGACACGAGCGATCGAGTATGCGGTCCAGACTGGACGGGCCCGGGTTGCTTCTTTTGAACGGGTTCTTCCGCTGACCGGATTTAGAGCCACTGAATCCGGCATTGACTGTCGTGTCTTCGGCGTTGTCACCGTTGTTGCGGCGCTTGTGTCTATTGCGACGTGGTCTGCCGTTACTATCTTTGGCATCTGAATTGCCATGACTTCTTGACGTGTTATTGCTGTGAGCCAGCCAGCTATCCTCGCCCGCGCAAAAGCGGGTCATGAGTGTCGTGAGGCCTGCCATAGACTTCGGCTTCTCCTGGCCGAGGTGCCGGGTGAGCCACTCGTCACGGATGTTATGCTTAAATGCCGCTAAGGCCTCTGCATCCGGACAGTCGACAATTTCATTTTTCTTAGTTAGGAACCGGGTCCAGAATTTCCTGGCCGATTCCCCTGGTTGTTGAGTTATATGGCTCAAGTCATCAGCATCCGGTGGTCGCACATAAGTGCCCTGGAAGTTGTCAACGAATGCATCTTCCAAATCCTCCCAACTGCCAATGGAGTCTGCTAGCAAGCTATTTAGCCAATGCCGAGATGGTCCTTTGAGTTTTAGTGGGAGGTACTTGATGGCATGTAGATCATCACCGGGAGCCATGTGGATGTGTAGGAGGAAATCCTCGATCCATACCGCGGGATCTGTTGTACCATGATATGATTCAATGTTTACGGGTTTAAAGCCCTCTGGGAATTCGTGATCCATTACTTCATCAGTGAAGCATAGGGGGTGTGTGGCGCCTCTGTGCCGCGCTATATCACAACGCAGTTCATACGAGTCGTGTCTGCTGTATTCGGCTCGGCCGGATTTGCTTTTAGTATATCCGGCGCGACGGTCATCGTCCCGCATTGGGGCGCGCCCCCGTGATCTGTAGATTGACCTTGCATGTTTTGCTTTGTTTTCCAATACGTCTCGCAGGTCCCGCGTGTTGCCTCGGGCCTTGGTATTTTTGTTTGAATGGCGGCGGGGTGTGGGCTGGACTTCGGGCTGATATGCCTCTCTGTCTCGGCCACGAGGTGGCCGACCAGCCGCATCATACGCTGGTGATGTAGGTTTCAATGCTTCCTCCTCGAGTTGGGGTAGCAACCTGCGCTTTGGGTAACTCTTGGTTGGGCGCTCGAGTTCGTATTCCTCAGCTGCCAGGACTTCAGTCCATCTATCCGCTAGCAGATCTTGATCAGCTCGAAGCTGTTGTTGCTTTTTCTTCAGGCTGTTTGCTGTGCCTATAAGCCGGCGCTTGAGGCGCTCCTGCTTGACGGGATCCTCAGGCACGATAAATTCTTCGTCGCCGAGGCTCACCTCGTCTTTGGAGAGAGGCATGTAATTGTCATCCTCTGATTCTCCGTCTGCTGCCTGTTCCGGAGGGCTAGCTTGTTCATCCTCCCGCTCGAGGTCTGGCTGGAGGGGATTATCGTTGTCTTCGGCACTATCCGGAGCGTTATTGTCTCATGTGCCGGTATCGCTGCTTTTGCTATGGCGAGACTTAGAGCGGCGCCGCTGACGTCGGTGCTTGGATTGCTTCTTGGAGGGATTATCCTCCGTTGTCTTATCGCCATCCCCTTCTTTGGGGGTGTCCACCATGTATATGTCATACGATGAGGTGGCAGTCCAGCGCCCTGTGGGCGGTGGTTCTTGTTCGTCTCCTGCATCGTCGTCCATACTGTCGATGTCTTCGGAGCCAAAGTCGAGCAAGTCGGTTAAATCGTCGACAGTGGCTACTAAGTGGGTGGTGGGTGGGGAGCTAATTTCTTCGTCGTCCGCATCCCATTCTAGCCGGACATAGTTCGGCCAAGGGTCCCCTGACAGGGAGAGTGACCTCAACGAGTTTAGCGCGTTGCCAAAGGGCGAGTGCTGAAAGATATCCGCAGAGGTAAACTCCATGATCGGTGCCCAATCGGATTCGATAGGCACGCACGCAGGCGGCTCGGATCCCATGGCCGGGGACGAATCCAACGGTTCAGCAACACGGATCTCGTGGGAGGTGAAGTCAGTATTCGGCTCTATCGCCATTGAGTGTGCGGCCTCCGTGGTGGGGTCTATCCACCCGTCCTCGGATGGCGCAATTTGTTCCGGGTTGAGGGCCGGAGTAGTTGCAGGTGTGATCTCCCGAACACTGTCCGACGGCAGTGCTAAGTCATGCTCGTCGTGATTGTGCGGCGCACCAGACATGGGCTCGAATCCGTCGAAGATCAAGTCTCCGCGGATTTCGGCAGTATAGTTCAAGTTTCCAAACCTGACCTGATGGCCAGGGGCGTAGCTCTCGATCTGCTCCAGATGGCCAAGCGTGTTGGCCCGCAGTACGAAGCCGCCGAATACGAAGATCTGTCCGGGGAGGAAAACCTCACCCAGGATCGCATCATTGCCGATGATCGAAGGAGCCATCTAGCCTTACGGTGACGGCACAGTGGAACTCTCAATGAAAGCACCAATGTCGGTGTCAAAACCGGCGGATCTCGGGTAGGGGGTCCCAAACTGCGCGTCTAAGGTCGATGGTAACAGGAGACAGGGGACACGATGTTTACCCAGGTTCGGGCCCTCTCGATGGAGGTAATACCCTACTTCCTGCTTGATTGATCTTGATGATATGAGTATTACAAGAGTTGATCTACCACGAGATCGTAGAGGCTAAACCCTAGAAGCTAGCCTATGGTATGATTGTTGTTGTCCTACGGACTAAACCCTCCGGTTTATATAGACACCGGAGGGGGCTAGGGTTACACAGAGTTGGTTACAAGGGAGGAGATCTACATATCCGTATTGCCAAGCTTACCTTCCACGCCAAGGAGAGTCCCATCCGGACACGGGACGAAGTCTTCAATCTTGTATCTTCATAGTCCAACAGTCCGGCCAAAGGATATAGTCCGGCTGTCCAAGGACCCCCTAATCCAGGACTCCCTCACTGCTCTTTGCACAACCTCGCACCCGCCAACTATAGAAGGGATCCCAGTATTTCCATAGGTGTCGATTTCCCCTGACATCTATGGCGCGCCAGGTAGGGGGACACAGTTGTGAAAATCCGGTCTAGCAGTTAGCCTAGCAGTTCTTCATTGTCATGGCTCCCAAGAAGAAGGCGGTCACAGCGATCGGCTCGCCGAGAGTCGGACGGCCCGTACCGGTGCGGGCGAGCAGCGGGCCGTTCGCGGACAAAACCTAAGGCGCGACCCGCGAGCACCAACATCGCTCTGGCAGTCAGAGCCTAGCGAGCGGCGTCATTCGTGCGCAAGACGACGGGCCGCACGCCGCCAAATCCAGAGACGGAGCTGCCCCCCCCCCCCACAGGCGGCGTGGGTCCCTCCGGGGGCGGTGCCGTGCCACCCACGGGTGGCGCGGCGACCTCCAAGACACCTACGCCGGCACCCACAGCGCGCTCTTCCCAGGGTGTGCATGACGAGCAGCGTCACCATGCCGGTAACCCCGGGCACCACCGTGGGAAGAGTTATGTGCATCATTTGCGGGACGAAGGAGGCCAGCATGCCCGCCGAAGTGCTGGCGAAAATGGCATGCAGCCGCCGGGCCGTGACAGAGCTCCTTCTAACGTGGTTAGAAGTCGGAGCGCGCGACGGTCCACGCGGCTTTTGCCGCCACCCACGCCAGCAGAAGCTTTGGCACGCGCGCAGCTGCTCCTCGACTTCCCTCCTGCTGCGGAAAAGCTCGACGAGTGGAGAGCCACTATCCGGAGCCTCGTCGGCGTCGCCAACAAAGACGAGCCACGGCCGGCGGGGCCCTCAGGCCGGCGCTCCGGCGAACCACCGCACACCAGTGGTGGAGGGCCGGAGGTGCTGCGGCCACGGTGCACTCTCCTCCTCCACGCCAACCACCGCGGGTGTCGATCTGTCGTGATGACGCTTGTGATAACATTTCCATAGCGCCGTCCGACCCACGGACCCACCGCGACCAACGCCAAGTTCTTCGGGAGCGAGCCCATGAAGACACTCGAACCACCATCGAGCGTTGGCGTGACACACGCCACCAGTCAGATAAGCGAGCGGGGCTCGCTATGGACCACCCAGCACCAGGAGGCTCCGGTGGCCTACCTTACAAGGTGGGTTGCCCAGCCTTGACCCGTGAGCTGCGGCAGTTCCAGTGGCCGTCCCACCGCACGTTCAAGCCCGACGTTGGCGAGAAGTACAATGGCAAGACCCATCCGTCAGAGTTCCTTAGCATCTACACCATCGTGATGCAAGCCGCTGGAGCTCGTGACGACAAGGTGCTTGCCAATTACTTCCCATTGGCCCTGAAACCCAATGTCATGTCCTGGTTGATGCACTTGCCGGCGGATTCCATTTCTTCTTGGTCGGATCTGTGTCATGAGTTCGTTGGTGCCTTCACTGGAGGCCACCAAGCTCATGGCCAGGCGAGTGATTTGCATATCATTCCCCAGAAGGAAGGTGAAAACCTGCGCAAGTACATACAGAGGTTCAGCCGAGTGCAATACAACATCCCAGATGTTCATCCCGCCGCCGTGATCAGCGCATTCCATCAGAATGTGCGTAACCGCAAGATGTGTGAAGAGCTGGCAATGAACAAGGTCAAGGATGTGGCCGAACTTTATGTTCTGGCCGATAGATGCGCTCGGGCCGAAGAGGGGAGGAAGTACCCCGGCGAGGACGCCGGCGCGGAAACTGACTCTACCGACGTCGACACCGCCGCCCCGACGAAGAAGGGTCAGCGTCGCAACAGGAAACGCAAGGGCAAGGCCATGCTTGCCGTCGAGGGATCCGACGACACCGGCACTACCAAGAAGGCCAAGGCAGACGCCCCGGCAAGGAGATTGCTGGGTGCGCCGCTTGCCGGGCCTTGGCGACTGCCGATAAGCCAGGAGGCTCCGACAAGTAGTACTACAAGATCCACCGCACCAAGGGCCACGACCTCCATAACTCCCGACAAGTCGAGCTGCTTGCTGAAAAGTAAAAAGCCGAGTATGAGAGGCGGGACAAGGAGAAGGGTCAGGATGGTGCCGAAGGATCCGGCAAGAAGCATGGCGGCCAAGGAGGCCACCGTGGCAAGGATAACCAGCAAGAGAGGCCCGCTCGGGGCCGCGACAAGAAGCAGGAAGACGACGATCATGACGAGGACGACGAGTCCGGCGAGCATGAGTTTCAGAAGGCTACGGAGGCCATGTGCGTCGATGGTGGCGCCTCGCTGCATACTTCTCACCGCCATCTCAAGTAGTGGGCGCGGGAGATCACAGCAGTGGAGCCATCGTTCGACGCTCAGAAGCTGCTGAAGTGGTCCAGCACGCCCATCATCTTTGACGCCGAGGATCACCCTGATCGCACAACTGCGGTCGGGTGTTTGCTGTTGTCGGTTTCACCAATGATACGCAACCTCAAGGTGGACAAGATGCTGGTTGACGGCGGGGCCGGTCTGAACTTGATCTCACCCGTTGTGATCAAAAGGCTGCAAATTCCTGATGGATACCTCGAGGAGAAGGGCACGTTTCAAGGGGTCAACCCGGGAAGGAGCCAGCCGAAGGGGAAGGTCACGTTGCCTGTGACGTTTGGAGGCGAGTTGAACTACAGGATGGAAAGGATTGTCTTCGATGTAGCCGAGATCCCCTTGCCCTACAATGGGATCCTCGGCCGCCCGGCACTAGCTAAGTTCATGGCGGCGGCGCATTACGCCTACAACACGCTGAAGATGCCTGGGCCGATGACCATCATCACCGTCCCCTGCGATAAGAAGGATGCGCTGATCTGCGCCGACCTACTCTACCGGGAAGTAGTTGCAGCAGCTGTCGCCAAGGCACTTGCTCCTGCCGCTGAAGCCCCTGGAGGGAACAAGAAGACCGGCAAGACCTCTCGCACCCACTCCGGCAAGCGCACCTCTTTGGAGTGTTGCGCTACCGTCGAGGACGTGCCAGGGAGCTCCATCGGCAAGAGCAAGAAATCCAGAGCTGCACCACCAGAGACCAAGAAGGTGTCCGTCAAGGAGGATGGCACGGGAGGTGCTTTCACCATAAGCTCCACCCTCGACAGCAAATAGGAAAGCGTGCTTGTCACTTTCCTATGGGCGAATGTCGATGTGTTTGCATGGCAAGCATCCGACATCCCCGGCGTCCCCAGGGAAGTGATTGAGCACCATCTTGCTGTCTGCCCCCATGCGCGACCCGTCAAGTAGAAGGTCAGGAAGCAAGCTTTGGAACGGCAGGAGTTCATCACAGAGGAGATCAGGAAGTTGGAAGCAGCAGGCTTGGTGAGAGGGGTACTCCATCCGACGTGGTTGGCCAATCTTGTGGTTTGACCTGAAGAAATACCTTTCCTCTACACCAGTACTGGTTGCGCCTAAACCACAAGAGTCGTTGTTGCTGTATCTGGCGGCGACGAATCAAGTGGTCAGCGCCGCGCTAGTGGCGCAGAGGGAGGTCGACGAAGAGGCAGTGGCAACGGCAGGACCGATGGATGGCGAGCCAGAGATTCCCCTGGCAGGGCCTGGCGCCGGCAAGGCAAGGCCCCCGACAGAGTCTGACGCGATCGGGGCAGGGCCCGCGCAGCCAAATGAAGTGGTGCAGAAGAAGAAGATGATGCAGCACCAGGTTTACTTTGTCAGCTCCCTCTTGTAGGGGGCTAGGTCAAGGTACTCCGGTGTGCAGAAATTGCTCTTCGGCCTCCTTATGGCCTCGAGAAAGCTGCGGCATTACTTCCAAGCACACAAAATCACCGTCGTTACACGCCTCCTGTTGCAACGGATACTGCATAACCCAGACGCAACTGGGAGGATCGTGGAGTGGGCCTTGGAACTGTCGAGCTTTGGTTTGAAGTTTGAAAGTACTTTGACAATCCAGAGCAGAGTCCTGGCAGAGTTCATTGCGGAATGGACCTCAACGCCCGACGAACAGATCCAGGAGACCACTCTCCCCGGCAAGGAAGCAAGTCACAACTGGATCATGTACTTTGACGGGGCTTTCTTGCTGCAAGGCACCGGTGCCGGTGTGCTGCTAGACGCACCCACCGGAGAGCACCTCAAGTATGTAATCCAGATGCACTTTCCCGGGGAGATGTCCACAAATAACACCGCTGAATATGAGGGGTTGCTTGCCGGTCTCAGGATCGCGGCAGACCTCGGGATTAAGAAGCTCATCGTCAGGGGTGATTCACAGCTTGTCGTCAGGCAAGTCAACAAAGATTATCAGAGCCCGTTGATGGAGGCCTACGTAGATGAGGTGAGGAAGCTGGAAGAGTGCTTCGACGGTATACAAGCGGAGCACGTTCCCTGAGTGGAGAACGACATCGCCGATAACCTATCGAAGCGCGCTGCGTTCAAGCTACCTGTGGAGCCAGGTACTTTTGTGCTTCGGTTAACTCAACCATCCGTTGAACCATCAACAGAGCAGAACAAGGGAAGGAAATCAGGCCCTGGCAAGTACTTTCCCGCCGAGCCCCCTGGGGCCGCCGGCAAGGATGTTGTCGTGGGAACTGAGCCTGCCAAGGGGCAACTGACTCCGGCAGGGCGTCAAGCCCTGGCCGTAGAGACGGTCACTCCCATGGCAGAAGAAATGCCTTTAGTCCTTGTCATCGAGCCCCAGGCTCCGGCATGGGCACAGCATACCGTACGATTCCTCCAAACAGGGGAGCTTCCTGAGGAGCAGGAAGAAGCGGAAAAGGTAGCCTGTCGGTCTGCCATGTATCAGTTCGTCAATGACGTCCTGTACAGGAAAAGGCCGAACGGTGTGAAATTGAAGTGCATCCCCCGGGAGGAAGGACTGGAGCTGTTGGCGGAGATACACGGAGGCATATGTGGCTCCCACATAGGGTCGAGGGCCCTTGCCGGCAAGGCGTTCCGGCAAGGTTTCTTCTAGCCCACTGCCCTCCAGGATGCAACGGCACTAGTAACCAAGTGTGAAGCGTGTCAGTTCCATTCGAAGAAGCTTCATCAACCAGCTCAAGCCCTTCAAACAATTCCTCTCTCCTGGCCATTTTCAGTCTGGGGGCTCGACATACAGGGCCCTTTCTCCCGCGCTGTCGGGGGCTTTGAGTACTTGTACGTTGCAATCGACAAGTTCACAAAGTGGCCGGAGGTGGAGGCAGTGAGAAAGGTTACAGCACAGTCAGCCGTCAAGTTCTTCAAGGGGCTAGTCTGCCGTTTTGGTGTGCCAAACAGGGTCATCACCGACAACGGCACGCAGTTCACAAGCCACACCTTCATGCAATACATCCAGGACCTCGGCAGCAAGGTCTGTTTTGCTTCTGTGGCACACCCACGGAGCAACGACCAGGCGGAGAGGGAAAATGCTGAAGTACTGTGAGGCCTGAGAACAAAGACTTTTGACAAGCTGCACAACAGTGGAAGGAGCTGGATTGATGAGTTGCCGGCGGTTCTTTGGTCGATCAGAACGACGTCAAATCGAGCCACCGGCCAGACACCCTTTGCCTTGGTATACGGGGGCAGAAGCGGTTCTCCCCACGGAACTCACATACGGGTCACCTCGAGTGCTCGCTTATGATGAGCTTGAGCAAGAGCAATTGCGGCAAGATGACGCAACGCTCCTTGAGGAAGATCGTCTTCGGGCGGCTGTGAGAGCAGCGTGCTACCAGCAAACCTTGCGCCGCTACCATAGCCGCAAGGTTCATGCCCGAAGCTTTGAGGAAGGCGACCTTGTTCTTCGGCGCGTTCAATCGGCCAAGAATTCCAACAAGTTGACGCTGAAGTGGGAAGGCCCTTATCGGGTAATACGAGTCACCAGGCCCGGCGCAGACCGCCTGGAGACCGAAGATGCTATTCCAGTGAGCAACTCCTGGAACATTGAACATCTTCGCAAGTTTTACCCATAAGGCGCGGTTGCCGGGCCCCCCGGCAAACCACCTTTTGTACAAGCCTTGCCGGCAAGGCATGTAACCCTCTGTACAAAGCCAGGTGCAGACCCTGAGCATAAATAAATGAAGCGCTGGTGCCTTAAGTTTTAGCATGCATGCTAGGTTAAGTCTCTCCCTCGGTTAGGGTTGATAGTGCTTAGTGGCGACTAACCCCTAGCATAGAGGTCGACTGTGTGTTTCTATGTTCCTTTCCATCCTCTTTGGTTCACAGGGTACATGGATGTTTCTGCTGAGCTGTTTGCAAGAAAGAGAACGAGCCGGCGCTCCGGCCTCTGAAGCCAAGGTTACTGGGGGCTGTATTGGGGAACGTAGCAATAATTCAAAATTTTCCTACGTGTCACCAAGATCAATCTAGGAGATGCTAGAAATGAGAGAGAGGGAGTGCATCCTCGTACCCTTGAAGATCGCTAAGCGGAAGCGTTACAAGAACGCGGTTGATGGAGTCGTACTCGCGGCGATTCAATTCGCAGAAGATCCAATCTAGCGCCGAACGGACGGCGCCTCCGCGTTCAACACACGTACAGCCCGGGGACGTCTCCTCCTTCTTGATCCAGCAAGGGGACAGGAGAAGTTGAGGGAGAACTCCAGCAGCTCGACGGCGTGGTGGCAATGGAGCTCGTGGTTCTCCGGCAGAGCTTCGCTAAGCACGACGGAGGAGGAGGAGAGGGCTGCGCCTTGCCAGGGGTGCGGTTGCCCTCCCACCCTCCCTCTATTTATAGGGGCAAGGGAGAGGGGGGCCGGCCCCTTCCAGATGGATCTAGAGGAGGAGGCGGCGGCCAGGGGAAACCCTAGATGGGTTTGGGCGCCCCCCACCCCTAGGAAACTTGCCCCCAAGCCGGGAGGGGCGGCTGCCCTAGGGGTGGCGCCCCCACCTCTCCTGATTACGTGAGAGAGGTTGGGAGGGGCGCAGAGCCCCTTAGTGGGCTGGTTTGCCCCATCCCCTTGGCCCATAAGGCCCCCCAACGCTTGTCGGGGCCTCCGAAACCCCTTTCGGACATGCTGGCCATACCCTGGTACCCCCGGAACAATTCCGGACTCCAATACCCTTTGTCCAATATACCGATCTTCACCTCCAGACCATTCCGGAGCTCCTCGTCATGTCCGGGATCTCATCCGGGACTCCGAACAACCTTCGGTAACCACATACTATTTCCCATAACAACTCTAGCGTCACCGAACCTTAAGTGTGTAGACCCTACGGGTTCGGGAACCATGCAGACATGACCGAGACACCTCTCCGGCCAATAACCAATAGCGGGATCTGGATACCCATATTGGCTCCCACATGTTCGACGATGATCTCATCGGATGAACCACGATGTCGGGGATTCAATCAATCCCGTATACAATTCCCTTTGTCCATCGGTATGTTACTTGCCCGAGATTCGATCGTCGGTATCCCAATACCTCGTTCAATCTCGTTACCAGCAAGACTCTTTACTCGTTCCGCAACGTCTGATCTCGTGGCTAACTCCTTAGTCACATTGAGCTCATTATGATGATGCATTACCGAGTGGGCCCAGAGATACCTCTCCGTCATACGGAGTGACAAATCCTAGTCTCGATTCATGCCAACCCAACAGACACTTTCGGAGATACCTGTAGTGCACCTTTATAGCCACCCAGTTACGTTGTGACGTTCGGTACACCCAAAGCATTCCTACGGTATCCGGGAGTTGCACAATCTCATGGTCTAAGGAAATAATACTTGACATTAGAAAAGCTCTTAGCAAACGAACTACACGATCTTGTGCTATGCTTAGGATTGGGTCTTGTCCATCACATCATTCTCCTAATGATGTGATCCCATTATCAATGACATCCAATGTCCATGGTCAGGAAACCATAACCATCTATTGATCAACGAGCTAGTCAACTAGAGGCTTACTAGGGACATATTGTGGTCTATGTATTCACACATGTATTACGGTTTCCAGTTAATACAATTATAGCATGAACAATAGACAATTATCATGAACAAGGAAATACAATAATAACCATTTTATTATTTCCTCTAGGGCATATTTCCAACAGTCTCCCACTTGCACTAGAGTCAATAATCTAGTTCACATCACTATGTGATTGTAATGAATCCAACAGCCATGGGGTTTGTTCATATCTCGCTTGTGAGAGAGGTTATTAGTCAATGGGTCTGAACCTTTCAGATCCGTGTGTGCTTTACAAACCTCTATGTCATCTTGTAGATGCAGCTACCACGCGCTACTTGGAGCTATTCCAAATACCTGCTCTAATATACTAATCTAGTTTACTACTCAGAGTCATCCGGATTAGTGTCAAAGTTTGCATCGACGCAACACTTTACGACGAACTCTTTTACCACCTCCATAATCGAGAAAATTCATTAGTCCACTAGTTACTAAGGATAAGTTCGACCGCTGTCATGTGATCCATTCCTGGATCACTCTTGTACCCCTTGACTAACTCATGGCAAGGCACACTTCAGGTGTGGTACACAGCATAGCATACTGTAGAGCCTACGTCTTAAGCATAGGGGACGACCTTCGTCCTTTCTCTCTCTTCTGTCGTGGTCAGGTCTTGAGTCTTACTCAATACTCACGTCTTGTAACACAGCCAAGAACTCCTTCTTTGCTGATCTATTTTGAACTCCTTCAAAATCTTGTCACGGTATGTATTCATTTGAAAGTACGATTAAGCGTTTTTTATCTATCCTTATAGATCTTGATGCTCAATGTTCAAGTAGCTTAATCCAGGTTTTCCATTGAAAACACTTTTCAAATAACCCTGTATGCTTTCCAGAAATTCTACATCATTTCTGATCAACAATATGTTAACAACATATACTCATCAAAAATTCTATAGTGCTCCCACTCACTTCTTTGGAAATACAAGTTTCTCATAAACTTTGTAAAAACCCAAAATCTTTGATCATCTCATCAAAGCCTACATTCCATCTCCGAGATGCTTACTCCAGTCCTAAGAAGGATTGCTGGAGCTTTGCATACTTGTTAGCATCTTTCAGGATTGACAAAACCTTCTGGTTGTATCACATACAACCTTTCCTCAAGAAAATCATCGAGGAAACAATGTTTTTGACATCCTACCTGCAAGATTTCATAAATAATGCAGTAACTGCTAATATAATTCCAACAGACTCTTAGCATCGCTACGAGTGAGAAAGTCTCATCAGAGTCAATTCCTTGAACTTGTCGGAAAACATCTTAACGACAAGTCGAGCTTTCTTAATGGTGACACTTACCATCATTGTCCGTCTTCCTTTTAAAATCCATCTGCACCCAACAGTCTTACGACCATCAAGTAGTTCTTCCAAAGTCTATACTTTTTTTTATACATGGATCCTCTCTTGGATTTTATGGCCTCGAGCCATTCGTCGGAATCCGGGCCCACCATCGCTTCTCCATAGCTTGTAGGTTCATTGTTGTCTAGCAACATGACTTCCAAGACAGGATTACGTACCACTCTGAAGTAGTACGCATCCTTGTCGTCCTACGAGTTTTGGTAGTGACTTGATCTGAAGTTTCATGATCACTATCATAAGCTTCCACTTCAATTGGTGTAGGTGCCACAGGAACAACTTCTTGTGCCCTGCTACACACTAGTTGAAGTGACGGTTCAATAACCTCATCAAGTCTCCACCATCCTCCCACTCAATTCTTTCGAGAGAAACTTTTCCTCGCGAAAGGACCTGTTTCTAGAAACAATCACTTTGCTTCCGGATCTGAAATAGGAGGTATACCCAACTGTTTTCGGTATTCTATGAAGATGCATTTATCCGCTTTGGGTTTGAGCTTATCAGCCTGAAACTTTTTCACATAAGCGTCGCAGCCCCAAACTTTTAAGAAACGACATCTTATGTTTCTCTAAAGCATAGTTCATACGGTGTCGTCTCAACGGAATTGCGTGGTGCCCTATTTAAAGTGAATGCGGTTGTCTCTAATGCCTAACCCATAAACGATAGTGGTAATTCGATAAGAGACATCATGGTATGCACCATATCCAATAGGGTGCAGTTATGATGTTCGGACACACCATCACACTATGGTGTTCCAGGCGGTATTAGTTGTGAAACAATTTCCACAATGTCTTAATTGTGTGCCAAACTCGTAACTCAGATATTCATCTCTGTGATCATATCACACACATTTTATCCTCTTGTCATCACGATCTTCAACTTCACTCTGAAATTACTTGAACCTTTCAATAATTCAGACTTGTGTTTCATCAAGTAAATATACTCAGCATCTACCTCAAATCATCTGTGAAGTAAGAACATAACGATATCCACTGCATGCCTCAGCACTCATTGGACTGCACACATCAAAATGTATTACTTCCAACAAGTTGCTTTCTTGTTCCATCTTACTGAAAACGAGGCCTTCCAGTCATCTTGCCCATGTGGTATGATTTGCACGTCTCAAGTGATTCAAAATCAAGTGAGTCCAAACGATCCATCTGTATGGACTTTCTTCATGCATATATACTAATAGACATGGTTCGCATGTCTCAATCTTTTTCAAAAACGAGTGAGTCCAAAGATCCATCAACATGCAGCTTCTTCATGCGTTTTATACCAATATGACTCAAGTGGCAGTGCCACAAGTATGTGGTACTATCACTACGATCGAGATTCAATAAACCATTCATTTTAGGTGCAAGACCATTGAAGGTATTATTCAAATAGACAGAGTAACCATTATTCTCCTTAAATGAATAACCGTATTGCGATAAACATAATCCAATCATGTCTATGCTCAACGCAAACACCAAATAAAAATTATTTAGGTTTAACACCAATCTCGATGGTAGAGGGTGCATGCGATGCTTGATCACATCAACCTTGGAAACACTTCCAACACATATCGTCATCTCACCTTTAGCTAGTCTTCGTTTATTCCGTAGCCTTTTATTTCGAGTTACCAACACTTAGCAACCGAACCGGTATCTAATACCCTGGTGCTACTAGGAGTACTAGTAAAGTACACATTAATATAATGTATATCCAATATACTTCTGTCGGCCTTGCCTGCCTTCTCATCTACCAAGTATCTAGGGTAGTTCTGCTTCAGTGACCGTTCCCTTCATTACAAAAGCACTTAGTCTCGGGTTTGGGTTCAACCTTGGGTTTCTTCACCAGAGCAGCAACTAATTTGCTGTTTCATGAAGTATCCCTTCTTGCCCTTGCCCTTCTTGAAACTAGTGGTTTTACTAACCATCAACAATTGATGCTCCTACTTGATTTCTACTTTCGCGGTGTCAAACGTCGCGAGTTGCTCAAGGATCATCATGTCTATCCCTGATATGTTATAGTTCATCACGAAGCTCTAATAGCTTGGTGGCAGTGACTATGGAGAACCATCACTATCTCATCTGGAAGATTAACTCCCACTCGATTCAAGCGATTGTAGTACTTAGACAATCTGAGCACATGCTCAACGATTGAGCTTTTCTCCCTTAGTTTGCAGGCTTAAGAAACATGTCAGAGGTACCATACCTCTTGACGTGGGCACTAGTATGAAATCCCAATTTCAGTCTTTGGAACATCTCATATGTTCTGCGACGTTTCAAAAACGTCTTTGGCGCCTCAATTCTAAACCGTTAGCATTACGCACTGAACTATCACGTATTCATCAAAACGTGTATGTCAGATGTTTCGCAACATCTACAGACGACGCTCGAGGTTCAGCACACCGAGCGGTGCATTAAGGACATAAGCCTTCTGTGCAGCAATGAGGATAATCCTCAGTTTACGGACCCAGTCCGCATAATTTCTACTATCAACTTTCAACTAAATTTTCTCTAGGAACATATCTTAAACAGTAGAACTAAAGCGTAAGCTACGACATAATTTGCAAAGACCTTTTGACTATGTTCATGATAATTAAGTTCATCTGATTATTTAATGAACTCCCACTTACATAGACATCCCTCTAGTCATCTAAGTGATACATGATCCGAATCGACTAGACCGTGTCCGATCATCAAGTGAGACGGACTAGTCATCAACGGTGAACATCTCCATGTTGATCGTATCTACTATACGACTCATGTTCGACCTTTCGGTCTCTTGTGTTCCGAGGCCATGCCTGTACATGCTAGGCTTGTCAAGTCAACCTAAGTGTTTCGCATGTGTAAATCTGGCTTACACCCGTTGTATGCGAACATTAGAATCTATCACACCCGATCATCACGTGGTGCTTCAAAACAACGAACCTTCGCAATGGTGCACAGTTAGGGGGAACACATCTCTTGAAATTTTAGTGAGGGATCATCTTATTTATGCTACCGTCGTTCTAAGCAAATAAGATGTAAACATGACAAACATCACATGCAAATCATAAAGTGACATGATATGGCCAATATCATCTTGCGCCTTTGATCTCCATCTTCGAGGCGCGGCATGATCACCTTCGTCACCGGCATGACACCATGATCTCCATCATCGTGTCTTCATGAAGTTATCTCGCCAACTATTACTTCTACTACTATGGCTAACGGTTAGCAATAAAGTAAAGTAATTACATGGCGTTTTTCATTGACACGCAGGTCATACAATAAATTAAGACAACTCCTATGGCTCCTGCCGGTTGTCATACTCATCGACATGCAAGTCGTGATTCCTATTACAAGAACATGATCAGTCTCATACATCACATATATATATAATTCATCACATCCTTTTGGCCATATCACATCACATCGCATACCTTGCAAAAACAAGTTAGACGTCCTCTAATTGTTGTTGCATGTTTTACGTGGCTGCTATGGGTTTCTAGCAAGAACGTTTCTTACCTACGCAAAAGCCACAACGGTGATATGCCAATTTCTATTTACCCTTCATAAGGACCCTCTTCATCGAATCCGATCCGACTAAAGTGGGAGAGACAGACACCCGCTAGCCACCTTATGCATCAAGTGCATGTTAGTCGGTGGAACCTGTCTCACGTAAGAGTACGTGTAAGGTCGGTCCGGGCTGCTTCATCCCACGATGCCGCCAAATCAAGATAAGACTAGTAACGGTAAGCATATTGAACAAACCAACGCCCACAACTACTTGTGTTCTACTCGTGCATAGAATCTACGCATAGACCTAGCTCATGATGCCACTTTTGGGGAACGTAGCAATAATTCAAAAATTTCCTACGTGTCACCAAGATCAATCTAGGAGATGCTAGCAACAAGAGAGAGGGAGTGCATCTTCATACCCTTGAAGATCGCTAAGCGGAAGCGTTACAAGAACGCGGTTGATGGAGTCGTACTCGCGGCGATTCAAATCACGGAAGATCCGATCTAGCGCCGAACGGACGGCGCCTCCGCGTTCAACACACGTACAGCCCGGGGACGTCTCCTCCTTCTTGATCCAGCAAGGGGAGAGGAGAAGTTGAGGGAGAACTCCAGCAGCACGACGGCGTGGTGGCAATGGAGCTCGTGGTTCTCCGGCAGAGCTTCACTAAGCACTACGCAGGAGGAGGAGTTGGAGGAGGAGAGGGCTGCGCCTTGCCAGGGGTGCGGCTGCCCTCCCACCCTCCCTCTATTTATAGGGGCAAGGGAGAGGGGGGCCAGCCCCCTCCAGATGGATCTAGAGGAGGAGGCGGCGGCCAGGGGAAACCCTAGATGGGTTTGGGCGCCCCCCACCCCTAGGAAACTTGCCCCCCAAGCCGGGAGGGGCGGCTGCCCTAGGGGTGGCGCCCCCACCTCTCCTGATTACGTGAGAGAGGTTGGGAGGGGTGCAGAGCCCCTTAGTGGGCTGGTTTGCCCCATCCCCTTGGCCCATAAGGCCCCCCAACGCTTGTCGGGGCCTCCAAAACCCCTTTCGGACATGCTGGCCATACCCTGGTACCCCCGGAACAATTCCGGACTCCAATACCCTTTGTCCAATATACCGATCTTCACCTCCGGACCATTCCGGAGCTCCTCGTCATGTCCGGGATCTCATCCGGGACTCCGAACAACCTTCGGTAACCACATACTATTTCCCATAACAACTCTAGCGTCACCGAACCTTAAGTGTGTAGACCCTACGGGTTCGGGAACCATGCAGACATGACCGAGACACCTCTCCGGCCAATAACCAATAGCGGGATCTGGATACCCATATTGGCTCCCACATGTTCCACGATGATCTCATCGGATGAACCACGATGTCGGGGATTCAATCAATCCCGTATACAATTCCCTTTGTCCATCGGTATGTTACTTGCCCGAGATTCGATCGTCGGTATCCCAATACCTCGTTCAATCTCGTTACCGGCAAGTCTCTTTACTCGTTCCGCAACGTCTGATCTCGTGGCTAACTCCTTATTCACATTGAGCTCATTATGATGATGCATTACCGAGTGGGCCCAGAGATACCTCTCCGTCATACGGAGTGACAAATCCTAGTCTCGATTCGTGCCAACCCAACAGACACTTTCGGAGATACCTGTAGTGCACCTTTATAGCCACCAGTTACCTTGTGACGTTTGGTACACCCAAAGCATTCCTACGGTATCCGGAAGTTGCACAATCTCATGGTCTAAGGAAATGATACTTGACATTAGAAAAGCTCTTAGCAAACGAACTACACGATCTTGTGCTATGCTTAGGATTGGGTCTTGTCCATCACATCATTCTCCTAATGATGTGATCCCATTATCAATGACATCCAATGTCCATGGCAGGAAACCATAACCATCTATTGATCAACGAGCTAGTCAACTAGAGGCTTACTAGGGACATATTGTGGTCTATGTATTCACACATGTATTACGATTTCCAGTTAATACAATTATAGCATGAACAATAGACAATTATCATGAACAAGGAAATACAATAATAACCATTTTATTATTGCCTCTAGGGCATATTTCCAACAGGCTGTAGATACAAGAATCCAACCGCGGCAAGCCAAAGCTGCCGGGGGCTACAGATTCAGATAAGTCTTTCATCCTCTGTTTTGCATTTCCATATGAAGTTGGGGCGTATGAAACCTCATTTTGCTCCTGGACCACCGTGCTGCCCCTTTTTTCCTGTACCCAAGTCTCTGGGTCGGAACCGGGTCGTAGTCGCGGTGGCGAGGAAATAAATGAGGGGCCTAACTCTACTTCGGCCTGCCTCCGCCAAGGGCGTGAGAATGGTCGGATGAAGAAAGGGGACGGCAAGGCTTGTTGCCGGGCGTCAATGTTTATCTTAAAAATAACAAGGACTCGCTCCTTGGCATGGGCCCCGCTCACGCACAAAGAACCCAACAAGCACCCTTTTTTCATTAAAAATGTCCCATACAGGTACAGTTCATACGGGATGAAAAACATGAGCAAGGGGATTACAAATTTTAAATCTAACAAGTGCCCGCAGGCCTACAAACTAAAAAGAGATAAGGTGCCCGTAATCCCTTTCTTGTCCCTCTCCTCAGAAGGTGGAACAAGATAGCTGGAGGGCAAAAAGAGCGCCTAGGCGAGGTACGAGGAGCAGAAGGCACCAAGAGAACATCCCGGTGCCGGGTGGGGGGCTGGAAGATTAGGCAGCAGGCCGACAATACGCGACGAAGGCGTCGGTGCCCGCGTACTCTGACTTGACGGCCGCCACCCGCCTTCTCCAACCCTCCTACGCCAGCCGCCCAAGGAGGCGACGGGGAACGCGCCGATGGAGAGCTTGACGAGGAAGGCCCTCGGCAGGGCGCGTGGCCGAGGGAGGGGCGACGCGGTCAGTCGAGGTCGGCGTCCCGCCGCTCGACGCCCTCGTCGTTGCTGTCGCTTTCCTCCTCGTCACTCCCGCTTGAGGAGGAATCTTCATCGTCAGAGGAGCTCTCCACACAACACTTTAGGCGAGTTCCAAGATCTCCAAAGACCTTGACGGAGAGCAGGCCGCCCTCCATTACTTGAAGTAGAGGACGAGCCCCGCCATCAGGCTGTGGACGCGAGCAAACGTCTTCCATCCGCGACGGAGGTACATGACATGAGGAGCGGGGAAGTCGGCATCGACCCACGTACCGCCGTTCCCACAGCCCCTCATGTGCTGCCTGAGGGTCTGGGGCGGATCGAGCTCCATCTCCCGAGCAAATGGGGTAGGGAGACGGAGACGACGACGCAGTGGCCGGCGCAGCCTGATGAAGAACTCACGGGGCTGGTCCCTGACGTGGCCCTCCATCGCGGAGGCATCGCTGGGGGGCAAGGCCGGTGCGCCGCCCCGTCCCCCTCTTCCCCGAGCGCCACGGTGACCTCGGCCTCGCCCCCTCCCCCCCCCCTTCCTCTCGTGGCCGGCTCCACCGCCACGGGCTCTTGGGAAGGAGGGACGCGCTGTCGAGCAGTGACCCTCGCCGCCACCGTCGAAGGGCCTGCGCCCCCTCTCGCCATGGCAGATGGAAGGAAGGAGCGGAAGTGCAAGGATATGGATGCTGGTAGAATGTGGGATGACATCCCCCTCCCCCTTCTTATAAAGGAGCGGGGTCGGGGCTCGGCCGCCCCACTCAACCAATCCAACCGTCGGGGGCGCAGGGAATCGGGACCGACCCGCTGCCCCAACCAACAACGGCCCGGTTTCCCGCCTCCGCCACCTGCCACCTGCATGGCGGACACGTGGCGAGCGAGCAGGATCGAGGGGACGGGTGAGGCGACCGTTCCCCACCCCGTGATCATGGGGCGCGGGCGCCTTGAAGACCGCGACCCGAGCCCACTCAGTAAATGAGCTGCGCCTCTACGCCTCCCCCTTTTTTTTATGGGGACGGCGCGAGCCGCCTCTTTACCATGATGTGATGCATGCATGCGGAAACCGCCCCATGCATGACCCCCACGTCACGCACGACCCTCCATGTCGCGCGTTCAACGCGGGTCGTGGGGAAGCGCAAGCGAGCGAAAAGTTACCACGGTAAAATCCCGCCCCGCCTGCCCGCGCACCATTCTGGGCCTAGCCCAACAACGTGTCGCGCTTATGTGTGGCCCAGTCCAGGGGGCTCCTGTCGGTGTACAAAAGTAGGGGCACTCCTTTTTTACCCCTTTACTTGTGCACGGGCAGTCGAAGCCACGCCCGCAGCCACACTTAGCAGGGCAGAGGAAGGAAGCCGATGCGCAGGGCGACCAAAGGCAACGCCAAGACCAAGAAACACAAAAGAGCAAGTGGGTGAGGTGGACTCCCCCGGCAAGACCCTTGCCGGGACAGCCTCCGCAGCCCCGGCAAGAGCCTTGCCGAGGCAACTTGACCGATGCTAGCAGAGCAAGCCACCCTTGAGCCCGCGGGTTCCTACACCACCAACCAACTACATTGGAACCAAGGCTCGGGAGGCACCTCTATGGTGGCATGCAGATCTTTGTCAAGATCATGAACACACAAGATCAGATAAGGACCAGAAGACGACGACCCTCGGCGAGATCCTTGCCGAGGAGATCCACGAGACCCCCGGCAAGACCCTTGCCGGGGACGACCACAGTGCCGCGGCAAGACCCTTGCCGGGGCCCTGGCAAGGCCCTTGCCAAAGACACTTACGGGGCCGTGGCCAGGCCCGCGTCTGCCAAGGCTACACCGCCGCCCCCATGCAGTTGCCAGCTCAACAAGCTGAGCAGGCACCTGCGTGGCAACGAGCAGCCTCCACGACCGACTCAGCAAGCACCTGCGTGGTGGCATGCAGGTCTTCGTGAAGGCTCCACCACCGCGCCAGCCCAGCAGCCAGCCAACGTGGCGCCACGACGCCTCGTCAGCTCGGACGCGTGTCGAAGCCAGGCGAGGCGGCAACAGCTAGGATGTGCTTCCTTGCCGTCCCGGATAAAGCGAGAGGGGCACGTCGGCAGCGCATTAAATGCGTTTGTCAGACGGTGCCAAAGGATAGACTCATCCACTGTACACCTTTCCACCTCCTGTGTGCCACTGTGGCAGCCCCTTTTGCCTATAAAAGGAGGCCCGAGGCGACCAGGAGGGGGATTCGGATTTTTTGGGCAAGTTGCACCCCGTAGCTAGCTCAAGAACACAAGAACACTAAAATACATCCACCAAAGCAGGACTAGGGTATTACGCATCTTCGCGGCCCGAACCTGGGTAAACGATCTGTGTGCTTCCTGTCAGACCCGCTCTTTGCACAACCTCGCGCCCGCCAACCGTAGAAGGGATCCCAGTGATTGCATAGGTGTCGATTTCCCCCGACAGCTACTATGGATAAAACGATGGGGTTTGTTCATAATTATTGATCTTATTTTGTCTATGTTATGTCATCTTGCTTAACGCGTTACTCTGTTTGTATGAACTTAATACTTTGAGATGCGTGTCGGATAACGGTCTTGGGGTGGAGTAATAGTAGTAGATGCAGTAGGATTAATGGTGTACTTGTCACGGATGTAATGCCTATATAATGATTATGCTATGGTTGATCATCATAACTATGCTCAATTCTACCAATTACCCAACAGTAATTTGTTTACCCATCGTTGCTATGCTTTCGAGCGAGATGCCACCAGTGAAAATATGGCCCCTGGTCCATTCTCTATGAATACTAAGAATCCTACAATTGACTTATTTACTTTTTTTAATTTTTATTGCTTTGCCTATCACTATCAGTTTTAATCCTGCAACTGGCAAGAACAAGGGGAGTGACGACCCCCTTGCCTTTGTTGGGTGCAAGCAATTGTTGTGTCTGTGTGTAGACACCATTCATGTTGTCCCTGTATTATCTATCTCCTGCTGGTTTGATAAATGTTGATGCGTAACTGAGGGAAATACTATCTACTAATATACTGCATCATCCTTCCTCTTTAAAAAAATCAACAACTCCAACCCGAATAGCAATGTCATCGGAAATCAGTGTTGCAACTGTCGCGGAAAACCCCCATCCTGAAGAGTAATAACAACGCCTGCACAATCAGACTATATAACCAATTTTTGACAACTAATTTGATTTGTGAGATGAATTCTGTCTAAAACAAATTGTGCTTCGCCAGTGGCTGCGTCTATCACATATGGAATAAGCTAGGAGCCCGCAGCCAAAAGCCTGCCCTTAGAGGTCTCCAATAAAAGATGTAGATGCG
Organism: Triticum aestivum; assembly: GCF_018294505.1. Classification (NCBI taxonomy): domain Eukaryota; kingdom Viridiplantae; phylum Streptophyta; class Magnoliopsida; order Poales; family Poaceae; genus Triticum; species Triticum aestivum. The sequence continues at coordinate 93,653,068 of NC_057805.1, forward strand.
AAAATTGACGGAATATGCCCTAGAGGCAATAATAAAGTTATTATTTATTTCCTTATTTCATGATAAATTTTTATTATTCATGCTAGAATTGTATTAACCGGAAACTTAGTACATGTGTGGATACATAGACAAACAAAGTGTCACTAGTATGCGTCTACTTGAATAGCTCATTGAATCAAAGATGGTTAAGTTTCCTAGCCATAGACATGAGTTGTCATTTGATTAACGGGATCACATCATTAGAGAATGATGTGATTGACTTGACCCATTCCGTTAGCTTAGCACTTGATCGTTTAGTATATTGCTATTGCTTTCTTCATGACTTATACATGTTCCTATGACTATGAGATTATGCAGCTCCCGAATACCAGAGGAACACTTTGTGTGCTACCAAACGTCACAACGTAACTGGGTGGTTATAAAGGTGCTCTATAGGTGTCTCTGATGGTACTTGTTGAGTTGGCATAGATCGAGATTAGGATTTGTCACTCCGATTGTCGGAGAGGTATCTCTGGGCCCTCTCGATAATGCACATCACTATCAGCCTTGCAAGCAATGTGACTAACGAATTAGTTGCGGGATGATGCATTACGGAATGAGTAAAGTGACTTGCCGGTAACGAGATTGAACTAGGTATTGAGATACCGACGATCGAATCTCGGGCAAGTAACATACCGATGACAAAGGGAACAACGTAAGTTGTTATGCGGTTTGACCGATAAAGATCTTCGTAGAATATGTGGGAGCCAATAAGAGCATCCAGGTTCCGCTATTGGTTATTGACCGAAGACGTGTCTCGGTCATGTCTACATAGTTCTCGAACCCGTAGGGTCCGCACGCTTAACGTTCGGTGACGATCGGTATTATGAGTTTATGTGTTTTGATGTACCGAAGGTTGTTCGGAGTCCCGGATATGATCACGGACATGACGAGGAGTCTCGAAATGGTTGAGACATAAAGATCGATATATTGGATAACTATGTTTGGACATCGGAATGGTTCCGGGTGAGTTTCGGGCATTAACCGGAGTACCGGAAAGTTACCGGAACCCCCTGGGGAGTAATGGGCCTTATTGGGCCTTAGGGGAGAGAGAGGGGTTGCCTAGGGCAGGTCGCGCGCCCCCCCAAGGCCTAGTCCGAATTGGACTAGGGGGGAGGGGCGGCACCCCCTCCTTCCTTCTCTTCTCTCTTCCCCTTCCTTCTCTCCTACTCCTACTACTTGGAAGGGGGGAATCCTACTCCCGGTGGGAGTAGGACTCCCCAGGGCGCGCCATAGTAGAGGGCCGGCCCTCCCCCTCCTCCACTCCTTTATATATGAGGAGGGGGGCACCCCATAGATACACAAGTTGATCATTGATCTCTTAGCCGTGTGCGGTGCCCCCCTCCACCATAATCCACCTCGGTCATATCGTCGTAGTGCTTAGGCGAAGCCCAGCCCCGGTAGCTTCATCATCATCGTCATCACGCCGTCGTGCTGACGAAGCTCTCCCTCGACACTCTGCTGGATCATGAGTTCGTGGGACGTCACCGAGCTGAACGTGTGCAGATCGCGGAGGTGTCGTACGTTCGGTACTAGGATCGGTCGATCGTGAAGACGTACGACTACATCAACCGCGTTGTCAAAACGCTTCCGCTTACGGTCTACGAGGGTACGTAGACAACACTCTCCCCTCTCGTTGCTATGCATCACCATCATCTTGCGTGTGCGTAGCAATTTTTTTGAAATTACTACGTTCCCCGACAGTGGCATCCGAGCCAGGTTTATACGTAGATATTATATGCACGAGTAGAACACAAGTGAGTTGTGGGCGATAATAGTCATATTGCTTACCAGCATGTCATACTTTGATTCGGTAGTATTGTTGGATGAAGCGGCCCGGACCGACATTACGCGTACGCTTACTCGAGACTGGTTCTACCGACGTGCTTCGCACACAGGTGGCTGGCGGGTGTCAGTTCCTCCAACTTTAGTTGAATCGAGTGTGGCTACGCCTGGTCCTTGTTGAAGGTTAAAACAGCACATACTTGACGAAAAATCATTGTGGTTTTGATATGTAGGTAAGAACGATTCTTGCTAAGCCCGTTGAGGGAGTCCTGGATTAGGGGGTCCTCGGACTGCCGGACACTATACTTTGGTTGGACTGTTGGACTATGAAGATACAAGATTGAAGACTTTGTCCCGTGTCCGGATGGGACTCTCCTTGGCGTGGAAGGCAAGCTTGGCAATTCGGATATGTAGATCTCCTCCCTTGTAACCGACTCTGTGTAACCCTAGCCCCCTCCGGTGTCTATATAAACCAGAGGATTTAGTCCGTAGGACAACAACAATCAGAACCATAGGCCCTTCTAGGGTTTAGCCTCCACGATCTCGTGGTAGATCAACTCTTGTAATACTCATATCATCAAGATCAATCAAGCTGGAAGTAGGGTATTACCTCCATCGAGAGGGCCCGAACCTGGGTAAGCATTGTGTCCCCCGCCTCCGGTTACCATCCGCCTTAGACGCACAGTTCGGGACCCCCTACCCGAGATCCGCCGGTTTTGACACCGTCATTGGTGCTTTCATTGAGAGTTCCACTGTGCCGTCGCAATAAAGGCTTGATGGCTCCTTCGGTCATCGACAACGATGCAATCCAGGGTGAGACTTTCCTCCCCGGACAGATCTTCATATTCGGCGGCTTCGTACTGCGGGCCAACTCGCTTGGCCATCTGGAGCAGATCGAAAGCTACGCCCCTAGCCATCAGGTCAGGTTTGGAAGCTTGAACTATACTACCAACATCCGCGGAGACTTGATCTTCGACGGATTCGAGCCCATGTCAGGTGCGCCGCGCAGTCACGACGAGCATGACTTAGCTCTGCCGTCGGACAGTGTTCGGGAGATCACACCTATGGCTACTCCGGCCCTCAATCTAGAGCAGATCGTGCCGTCCGAGGATGGGTGGATAGACCCCGCCACGGAGGCCGCGCACTCAGCGGCGATAGAGCCGAATGCTGACTTCACCTCCTATGAGACCTGAGTTGCCGGACACTTGGATTCGTCCCCGGCCACGGGCTCCGAACTGCCTACGTCCGTGCCTATTGAATCCGATTGGGCACCGATCATGGAGTTTTCCTCTGCGGATATCTTTCAGCACTCGCCCCTGGGCAACCTGCTAAATTCATTGAGGTCTCTCTCCTTGTCAGGAGACCCTTGGCCGAACTATGTCCGGCTTGAGTGGGAAGCGGACGATGAAGAAATTCGTTCCCCACCCACCACCCACTTAATAGCCACTGTCGATGACCTAACCGACATGCTCGATTTCGGCTCCGAAGACATCGACGGTATGGACGACGATACAGGAGACGAACAGGAACCACCGCCCACAGGGCGCTGGACTGCCACTTCATCACACAATATATATGGTGGATACACCCAAAGAAAACAATGACGAGGAACGGAAGGATGCAGAGAAGCAACCAAAGCGACGACGTAGGCGCCGCTCCAAATCCCGCCTCGGCAAAAACAGCGATAACAGCACAAGAAAGAATAATACCCTGGTCGACTCCAGAGGAAACGACGACCACATGGACCCAGCGACAGAGCAGGATGAGCCAGCGGACGGTGAACATAGTACGGAGCCGCTGTCCGACAACGGTGACGCCGAGGGTAAAGCTAATCAACCTGTCTCCGGAGAGGAGAATAGTCCGGATGACGATGCACACATCATCCCGGAAAGGCAGTTGGAGCAAGAGAACCTCCATAGAAGACTTCTTGCCACCGCGAGGAGTCTAAAGAAGCAGAAGCAAAGGCTCAAGGCCGCGCAAAATACACTCAATAGTAGATGGAACAAAGTGCTCGACACTGCAGAAAAGTACGGTGGCAGTCGCCACACAAAGAGCTATCCAAAGCGCAAGCTGCTGCCTGAATTCGATGACGAGGCTTTAGAGCCTATACAGCCGAAAAATAAAATGGCCGATCAGCCGGCTCGACCACCGCGTGGCCGCGATAGGGCGGCTAGCGATGTCGGTATGACCAGGTCCATCTACGGATCTAGGAAGCGTGCTCCAGCACAAAATCAAAACCGAACACTACAACCGTCAGAATGTCATGACACATCCAAGTACAGGGGTGCCGCGCACCCCCTATGCTTCACCGATGAGGTGCTGGACCATGAATTTCCAGAGGGATTCAAACCCGTGAACATAGAGGCGTACGACGGAACGACAGACCCTCGGGTCTGGATCGAGGACTTTATCTTTCATATCCATATGGCTCGTGGACATGATCTCCACGCCATCAAATACTTGCCCCTCAATTTGAAAGGACCAGCTCGCCATTGGCTGAAGAGCCTCTCCAAAAACTCAATTGGAAGTTGGGAAGAGCTTGAGGATGCTTTTTAGGCTAATTTTCAAGGGACCTATGTCCGGCCTCCGGATGCAGACGATTTAAGCCATATAATTCAATAGCCCGGAGAGTCAGCCCGAAAGCTTTGGAACAGATTCCTCACTAAGAAGAATCAAATTGTCGACTGCCCAGACGCCGAAGCCCTAGCGGCTTTCAAACACAGTGTCCGGGACGAATGGCTCGCCAGACACCTCGGCCAGGAAAAACCGAGGACAATGGTAGCCTTAACAAGCCTTATGACCCACTTTTGCGCGGGCGAAGATAGTTGGCTAGCCCGTAGCGGCACCAGCGACCCAGGCACATCCGAAGTTAGGGGTGGTAATGGAAAACCGCGACGCCATAAAAGCAAGCGTCAAAGCAATGAAGACAGCCCAGACAACACGGCTGTAAACGCTGAATTCAGGGGCTCTCAACCCGGTCAACGGAAAAAGCCATTTAAAGGCAGCCGAGATGGACCGTCCAGCCTAAACAAGATTATAGACAGATTATGTCAGATTCATGGCACCTCCGACAAACCTGCAAATCACACCAACCGAGAATGTTGGGTCTTCAAGCAAGCTGGCAAGCTAAACGCCGAGCACAAGGGGAGGGAGACACCAAGTGAAGACGAGGATGAGCCTCGCCGGCAAAACACTGGGGGACAGAAAAAAATCCCACCAGAGGTAAAAACAGTGAACATGATTCACGTAACGAAGAGGAGGAGCAAACGCGCACTCCGAGACGTATGCGCCGTGGAGCCCGTCACCCCCAAGTTCAACCCTTAGTCGGCCTGCTCGATCACTTTCTATCGCAGGGATCACCCGACTAGTATCCGGCACGGAGGATATGCTGCCTTCGTGTTAGACCCAATAATTGACGGATACCATCTCACACGAGTCCTTATGGACGGCGAAAGTAGTCTTAATCTGATATATCAGGACACCGTCCGCAAAATGGGGATAGACCCGACAAGAATCAGCCAAAGCAATACTACCTTTAAAGGAGTAATACCAGGCCCAGAGGCCCGCTGCACGGGCTCTCTAGTACTAGAGGTTGTATTCAGTTCTCCCGACAACTTCCGAAGCGAAAGGTTAACCTTCGACATCGCTCCATTCCGAAGCAGCTATCAAGCACTACTCGGAAGAACGGCCTTCGCTCGTTTTAACGCAGTACCGCATTACGCCTATCTTAAGCTTAAGATGCCCGGTCCACGTGGCATCATCATAGTTAGCAGAAACACAGAGTGCTCCTTGCGTGCGGAAGAATGTGTGGCGGCTTTAGCAGCCGCACACTGACCGGCCCCTCCAACCAGAATAAATGATCGATCGTCAAGACCGCGGACACGGCTAGACGAGTCCGGCACAGCACTAGCTGTAACAGCTCGGATAAACCTGAGGTTGGGTCGAGGGATATACTCCCATAGGTGGTGCTAGGGGCTTCCCGCATGTAAAAAGAACTATAGTTCGGTTTGACCTTATTTAGATTGAATTTTAATGGTTTATTAAGAATAACCAATTTTTTCGCATGAAGACTTCCACTTAAGTTTTCCTCTTTTACAGATGATAATCGTGCTACACCCTTCCAGGATACGGCACAACGGAGACACAGGCGCAGACGTGCAGCAGGGCCCCGCTCAAAGGTTTCTTTTTAGATTAAGACCCTATGTAAACCTTTCTTACTGTCTCTTGTTGCTTCACACCCTCCGGATACTCAACACAACCGAGAGGGATGCTGGCGTGATTGGCATTTCGCCACGTCAGACTAATGCACGTACCTGGAAATTCAGGGTTCATTATCAAGGGTGTTACTCAGCCCGTTATATGTTGCAAAGACCGAATACCTTAGGGAGTGTTCGGCGTCGCGAGTTTGGCCTTATATGCATCAGCTCCGAATCATGTCTTTGGTCAAAAGTTGGGTTTGCCCGGCTCCCGTGTTTTGCTACCTTACGTTCCGCTCTATCGGCTAAGGTGGCACCGGGAGAACTACTGCGATTGTGCCCTGGTTCATCTGGATGAGCACCTTAGTAGAGAAAGCCGAAAACTGACTGTCATGATACAGCGCGAGACTGGTCAACCACTCGAGGACTCAATGGGATCTTCGCGATTCCTCCGCATTAACGAAGGACCGGTTTCCCGGTCATGTACGTACGTGCACCGTATTCGGATAAGCGCAGAAGTACCAGGGGCTATATAGTAGCCCCACCTCAAACTCCTATGGCTAAGTGAAAGTGTTAAAGCAATATAGTCTGATTGCCTTGTTCGCCGCGCTATCACCTCCTTAATGGACCAAGACGTTGGATCAAGTGTGAACACGCGCTTTTCCGAACACCCTCGCATTATATGCGTGGGGGCTGAAGCCGACGACTGCAAACTTTCAGGTTATATACATACATAAACGGCCGCACAGGAGGCATCATAATACTTTCAGGCAAAAGTATAAACACAGCCTTTATAATCATAATAGCATTGTTTTTACAAATTGAGATACATGTCACTCGAACATGATACTCTTCGAGCACTGAGCCTCTATTAAACGAGCACCTTCTAGGACCTCCGCAAAATAGTGCTCGGCCGAGATCTGGCCTACGGTCGGATCCTGGGTTGCAATAGCGGTGGCCTCCATCCCTGCCCAGTATGCCTTAACACAGACAAGAGCCATCCACGCACCCTCTACGCATGCCGACCTCTTCATAACATCGATATGCGGTACAGCACCAAGGAATCGTTGCACTAAACCAAAATAACTGTTCGGCCTTGGTCCTTCCGGCCAAAGATGATCCACAACAGACCTCATGGCAAGCCTGGACAACCTATGGAGCTCAGCCCACTCGGCCATTTGCTCATTTAACAGCAGCGGACGCGTTGGAGCACTGAATTGCGACCAGAACAATTTTTCCACTTCATGATCTTTTTGATCTTTGAAAAACTCAGTCGCATCAGCAGCACTCGTTGCCAAATCCAAGTACGCGTCTGCAGCACTCCATAATTGATCCAGAGGGGCATACTTCGGATCTCCGAACTTCGTCCGCAACACAAAGGGCTTCCCAGCCGTGATATCTCCGGCTTGACGAAGCTCCTCCTTCGCCGCTCTAATTTTAGAGCGGGTTTCCTTGGCTGCTACCATGGCCTTCTTCAAGTCCGCCGCTTTCGCTTGGCTTTCCTTTTCAAGAAGCTCATACCGGTCGGCGACATCCTTCAGCTCAACAGCCATCTTGGCTATTTTATCTTCGCTCTGGCGATGAGCAGCCTGTTCGGCTCTTAACTCTTCGACCGCCTTTAGGGTCTCCTGGCTTGTTCCTTGGCTCGGGCAAGCTCCGCCCGAAGGGTCTCCACGCCGGCAGCTCCATCTGCAGTCACAGAATATCATAGATACTGGCATCATGCTCCTCTTAATATCTGTTAACTACTGGAGAATACATACCCTGTGCCTCGTCAAGCTGCTTGTTTACAAACACGATGTCGGCATCTGCCGCATCAAGTTGCCGCTTCAGTTCGGCAAACTCGCCAGTCCGGCTAGCCACCGGACCCTCAGCCGCCTGCACATGAAAGCAGCATGATCATTACCTGGGACTATGATCCTCTATTTGCCGCCTTTAGGACAGCAACCAGAGTCTCAGGGGCTACTATCTGTATAGGGCACACCTACCGAGTGCGGTACCGTCAAAATATATATTACTTTGCGTACCTCAAAGCCTTTTAGCAGGCTCATAAAAGCTTCATGCAACCCACCTTTGGCGGACGAAATCCTCTCAACCACCGTACCCATTAAAGTGCGATGCGCCTCTGAGATAGCCGCTTGCTCCAGAAGACCCATCAGTACGTCCGGTTGTGCACCGGCCAGTCCCGGACTCTTTATGTTGCTCTCCTTAGGAGTCGAATCCTCCGGACTTCGGGTGGCCGAAGGGTTACCTTCCGGCCTCGGTGGATCAGGAGAACCTCAGGGTCGTCCGCCTCATCAGGCGGGGAGATAGGGGGAGGCGTTTCGCTCTCCATCATCTCCGAAAGAAGATCCCCGAAGACGAACTCTGTCGAGAAGGGCTACGATCTGAACTGCAAGACATACGTCTCGGTTATTGTCCTCGGAGATGAAGCAGGATATATTTACCAAAAGTACTCTTGTTCACTTACAGCTCGGTGGAGGTCTGATCCCCTTGCGGGCACTGTGCGGTAAGGATGCCCTCCGGGGCAGGGCCCTCTGGTGAAGGTTTCTTCCCTCGTTTGGAAACTCTGGTTTCCAAGTCTTCAGAGGCGGTCCTTTTCCTTCCTTGGGGAGAGGGAATTTCAGATTCTTCTCCCCGGTTACCCTCCTTCGTGGAGACACTAATTCCCCGGTTTGGATGAGTAATGACCGAGGCCCGCTTTCGGCTTCTTTATTCCTCCCTTTATCTTCCCCTGATGGCGCTTGATAAGGTGCGAGCTCAAGCATCCTGGCTAGTATAGGATCCGGTGAGCCCTCGGGAAGGGGGGCCGAACACCTGATCATCTTCGCCTTTTTTATCCAGTCCTGGTCAAAGAGCGATTTTTCAGAATGATGTTGTGACAAATTAAAAGACAGCATGTTCGGCCGCAGAATTACTTACGTGGGTATCTGGAAGATTGCAGTTTAGACCCGCATCCTCGGTGGTGTCCGGACACTTTATTCATGATCCGAAGAACAATCCATACATCTCTTCGAGTGTCATGCCGAAGAATTGCTGAATAGTTCGCGGTCCTTCCGGGTTGAACTCCCACATACGGAGAGGTCGACGTTGGCATGGCAGGACCCGACGAACTAGCATGACTTGCATCACCTTGACAAGGCCGACATCTCTCTTGAGGAGATCTCGGATGCGACTCTACAATGTCGGCACGTCATTAACTGGCCCCTAGTCCAGCCCCTTGTTGACCCATGACGCCAGTTGTGGTGGGGGGGCCGAACGGAAGGCGGGGGCAACTGCCCACTTAGTACTTCGGGCGGCCGTGATGTAAAACCACTCCCGCTGCCATAAGTTGGATATCTCCGGGAAAGAACCCTTTGGCCATGGAGCACCGGCGCCTTTGCTTATTATGGCACCTCCGCATTCTGCGTGTCGCCCATCGATCATCTTCGGCTTCACATTGAAGGTCTTGAGCCATAAGCCGAAGTGTGGGGCGACACGGAGGAAGGCCTCACACACGGCGATGAACGACGAGATGTGAAGGATGGAATCCGGAGCCAGATCATGGAAATCAAGCCCGTAATAGAACATGAGGCCTCTAACGAAGGGATCGAGACTAAAGCCTAGCCCTCGGAGGAAGCGGGAAACAAATACGACACTCTCGTTGGGTTCGGGAGTGGGGATGACCTGCCCTTGAGCAGGTAGCCTGTGCAAGATTTCGGCGGTCAGATACCTGGCTTCTCTTAGCTTTTTGATGTCCTCCTCTGTGACAGAGGAGGCCATCCACCGGCCTTGAAGGTTGGATCCGGACATGATTGAGGGTCCGAAGCTCTTAGCCTGAGCCTTGGGTGTTGGAACTCAAGGTGGGGGAAGGGAAGGATCGAGCGCGAGAAGAAGAGGACAGGCCTTGGCCCCTTTATAAAGAGGGTGAATATCAAGCGTCCTCAGCGTGACCGTTTGGAACTTGCCTAAAGTCAAGGAGTCATACCAACGGGCACGATTGGGTTACCCATACCCGTATTGATGAGAATCCCATGATAAGAGGAACACGATCTCTGCTTCGACAAGACATGCCAATAAAACCGCCTCGCAACACGTGCAGTGGCAGGCTGGGAAAAACGGTTAGAATAATGACCGGGCCATGGCGTGATGTCACGCTATGGAACTTGTCAGCGGATTAGATTTGTGGAATATTATACTCTCTACGGTGGTATGTGGAATTTATTTTGCAGAGCTGGACACGATATGTTCAAAATCTTCTATGGAGTATTCGGAGGAGGAACCCGCCTTGCAATGCCGAAGACAATCTGCGCGCCAGACTCATCATCATTGAAGCCTGGTTCATGGGCTACTGAGGGAGTCCTGGATTAGGGGGTCCTCGGACTACCGGACTCTATACGTTGGCCGAACTGTTGGACTATGAAGATACAAGATTGAAGACTTCGTCCCGTGTCCGGATGGGACTCTCCTTGGCGTGGAAGGCAAGCTTGGCAATTCGGATATGTAGATCTCCTCCCTTGTAACCGACTCTGTGTAACCCTAGCCCCCTCCGGTGTCTATATAAACCGGAGGATTTAGTCCGTAGGACAACAACAATCAGAACCATAGGCTAGCTTCTAGGGTTTAGCCTCTACGATCTCGTGGTAGATCAACTCTTGTAATACTCATATCATCAAGATCAATCAAGCAGGAAGTAGGGTATGACCTCCATCGAGAGGGCCCAAACCTGGGTAAACATTGTGTCCCCCACCTCCTGTTACCATCCGCCTTAGACGCACAGTTCGGGACCCCCTACCCGAGATCCGTCGGTTTTGACACCGACACCCGTAGCAGCCACGTAAAACTTGCAACAACAAAGTAGAGGACGTCTAACTTGTTTTTGCAGGGCATGTTGTGATGTGATATGGTCAAGACATGATGATATAAATTGTTGTATGAGATGATCATGTTTTGTTAAAGTTATCGGCAACTGGCAGTAGCCTTATGGTTGTATCTTTATTGCATAAGATACAAGCGCCATATAATTGCTTTACTTTATCGCTATGCGATAGCAATAGTTGAGAAAGCAATAGTTGGCGAAGACGACCATGTGAAGACATGTTGATAAAGATCAAGATGATGGAGATCATGGTGTCATGCCGGTAACGATGGAGATCATGACGGTACTTTGGAGATGGAGATCAAAGGCACAAGATGATGGCCATATCATGTCACATATTTTGATTGCATGTGATGTTTATCTTTTATGCATCTTATTTTGCTTAGTACGACGGTAGCATTATGAGATGATCCCTTACTAAAATTTCAAGGTATAAGTGTTCTCCCTGAGTATGCACCGTTGCGACAGTTCTTCGTGCTGAGACACCACGTGATGATCGGGTGTGATAAGCTCTGCATTCACATACAACGGGTGCAAGCCAGTTTTGCACACATGGAATACTCGGGTTAAACTTGACGAGCCTAGCATATGCAGATATGGCCTCGGAACACTGAGACCGAAAGGTCGAGCGTGAATCATATAGTAGATATGATCAACATAGTGATGTTCACCATTGAAAACTACTCCATCTCATGATGATCGGACATGGTTTAGTTGATGTGGATCACGTGATCACTTAGATGATTAGAGGGATGTCTATCTAAGTGGGAGTTCTTAAGTAATATGATTAATTGAACTTTAATTTATCATGAACTTAGTCCTGATAGTATTTGCAAATTATGTTGTAGATCAATAGCTCGCGATGTAGCTTCTCGTTTATTTTTGATATGTTCCTAGAGAAAAATAAAGTTGAAAGATGTTAGTAGCAATGATGCGCATTGGATCCGTGATCTGAGGATTATCCTCATTGCTGCACAGAAAAATTATGTCCTTGATGCACCGCTAGGTGACAGAACTATTGCAAGAGCAGATGCAGACGTTATGAACGTTTTGACAAGCTCGGTATGATGACTACTTGATAGTTAAGTGCACCATGCTTTACGGCTTAGAACCGGGACTTCAAAAATGTTTTGAACGCCACTGATCATATAAGATGTTCCAAGAGTTGAAATTGGTATTTCATACTCATACCCGTGTCAAGAGGTATGAGACCTGTGAAAGTACTTTGCCTACAAGATGGAGGAGAATAGCTCAACCAGTGAGCATGTGCTTAGATTGTCTGGGTACTACAATTGCTTGAATTAAGTGGGAGTTAATCTTCCAGATAAGATAGTAATTGACAAAAGTTCTCTAGTCACTATCACCAAGTTACTAGAACTTCGTGATGAACTATAATATGCAAGGGATGACAAGAACAATTCCCAAGCTCTTCGCGATGCTAAAATCGGCGAAGGTAGAAATCAACAAAGCATCAAGTGTTGATGGTTGACAAGACCACTAGTTTCAAGAAAAGGGGCAAAGGGAAAAAGGGGAACTTCAAGAAGAACGACAAGCAAGTTGTTGTTCAAGTAAAAAAGCCCAAGTCTGGACCTAAGCCTGAGACTAAGTGCTTTTAATGCAAAGGGACTGGTCACTAGAAGCGGAACTGCCCCAAGTATTTGGCGGATAAGAAGGATGGCAAAGTGAACAAAGGTATATTTGATATACATGTTAATGTGTACTTTATTAGTGTTTATAGCAACCCCTCGGTATTTGATACTAGTTCAGTTGCTAAGAGTAGTAACTCGAAACGGGAGTTGCAAAATAAATAGAGACTAGTTAAGGGCGAGGTGACGATGTGTGTTGGAAATGATTCCAAGGTTGATAAGATCACCATCGCACACTCCCTATACTTTCGGGATTAGTGTTGAACCTAAATAAATGTTATTTGGTGTTTGCGTTGAGCATGAATATGATTTGATCATGTTTATTGCAATACGGCTATTCATTTGAAGTCAGAGAATAATTGTTGTTCTGTTTACATGAATAAACCTTCGATGGTCATACACCCAATGAAAACAGTTTGTTGGACATCGATCGTAGTGATACACATATTCACAATATTGAAGCCAAAAGATGCAAAGTTAATAATGATAGTGCAACTTATTTGTGGCACTGCCGTTTAAGTCATATTGGTGTAAAGCGCATGAAGAAACTCCATATTGATGGGCTTTTGGAATCACTTGATGCTTGCGAACCATGCCTCATGGGCAAGATGACTAAGACTCCGTTCTCCGGAACAATGCAGCGAGCAACTCACTTATTGGAAATAATACATACTGATGTATGCGGTCCGATGAGTGTTGTGGCTCGCGGTGGGTATCGTTATTTTCTAACCTTCACATATGATTTGAGCAGATATTGGGTATATCTACTTGATGAAACATAAGTCTGAAACATTTGAAAAGTTCAAAGAATTTATGAGTGAAGTGGAAAATCATCGTAACAAGAAAATAAAGTTTCTACGATCTGATCGCGGAGACGAATATTTGAGTTACGAGTTTGGTCTTCAATTAAAACAATGTGGAATAGTTTCCGAACATCATAACTGTACTTTATTGGATATAGTGCAATCTATGATGTCTCTTACCGATTTGCCACTGTCGTTTTGGGGTTATGCATTAGAGACAGCTACATTCACGTTAAATAGGGCACCGTCTAATCTGTTGAGACGACACCGTATGAACTATGGTTTGGCTAGAAACCTAAGCTGTCGTTTCTTAAAGTTTGGGGTTGCGATGCTTATGTGAAAAAGTTTCAACCTGATAAGCTCGAACCCAAATCGGAGAAGTGCATCTTCATAGGATACCCAAAATAAAATGTTGGGTACACCTTCTATCACAGATCCAAAGGCAAGATCTTTGTTGCTAAGAATGGATTCTTTCTAGAGAAGAAGTTTCTCTCGAAAGAAGTGAGTGGGAGGAAAGTAGAACTTGATGAGGTAATTGTACCTTCTCCCGAATTGGAAAGTAGTTCATCACATAAATCAGTTCCAGTGATGCCTACACCAATTAGTGAGGAAGTTAATGATGATGATCATGAAACTTCAGGTCAATTTACTACCGAACCTCGTAGGTCAACCAGAATACGTTCCGCACCAGAGTGGTACGGTAATCCGGTTCTGGAAGTCATGTTACTAGACCATGACGAACCTACGAACTATGAGGAAGCGATGATGAGCCCAGATTCCACGAAATGGCTTGAGGCCATGAAATCTGAGATGGGATCCATGTATGAGAACAAAGTGTGGACTTTGGTTGACTTGCCCAATGATCGGCAAGCCATAGAAAATAAATGGATCTTCAAGAGGAAGACGGACGCTGGTAGTAGTGTTACTATCTACAAAGCTAGACTTGTCGAAAAAGGTTTTTGACAAAGTTCAAGGTGTTGACTACGATGAGATTTTCTCACTCGTAGCGATGCTTAAGTCTGTCCGAATCATGTTAGCAAATTGCCACATTTTATGAAATCTGGCAAATGGATGTCAAAACTACATTCCTTAATGGATTTCTTAAAGAAGAGTTGTATATGATGCAACCAGAAGGTTTTGTCGATCCTAAAGGTGCTAACAAAATGTGCAAGCTCCAGCGATCCATCCATGGACTGGTGCAAAGCATCTCAGAGTTAGAATATACGCTTTGATGAGTTGATCAAAGCATATAGTTTTATAGAGACTTGCGATGAAGCCTGTATTTACAAGAAAGTGAGTGGGGGCACTACAACCTTTCTGATAAGTATATGTGAATGACATATTGTTGATCGGAAATGATGTAGAATTTTCTGGAAAGCATAAAAGGAGTGTTTGAAAGGAGTTTTTCACAGAAAGACCTCGATGAAGCTGCTTACATATTGAGCATCAAGATCTATAGAGATAGATCAAGACGCTTGATAAGTTTTTTCAATGAGTACATACCTTGAATTTTTTTTGAAGTAGTTCAAAATGGAACAGTCAAAGAAGGAGTTCTTGCATGTATTGCAAGGTGTGAAATTGAGTAAGACTCAAAGCCCGACCACGACAGAAGATAGAAAGAGAATGAAAGTCATTCCCTATGCCTCATCCATAGGTTCTATAAAGTATGCCATGCTATGTACCAGATCCATTGTATACCCTACACTGAGTTTGGCAAGGGAGTACAATAGTGATCTAGGAGTAGATCACTGGACAACAGTCAAAATTATCCTTAGTGGAATAAGGATATGTTTCTCGATTATGGAGGTGACAAAAGGTTCGTCGTAAAGGGTTACGTCGATGCAAGTTTCGACACTGATCCAGATGACTCTAAGTCTCAATCTGGATACGTATTGAAAGTGGGAGCAATTAGCTAGAGTAGAGCATTGTCGACATAGAAATTTGCAAAATACATACGAATCTGAATATGGCAGACCCGTTGACTAAACTTCTCTCACAAGCAAAACATGATCACACCTTAGTACTCTTTCGGTATTAATCACATGGCAATGTGAACTAAGATTACTAACTCTAGTAAACCCTTTGAGTGTTGGTCACATGGCGATGTGAACTATGGGTGTTAATCACATGGTGATGTGAACTATTGGTGTTAAATCACATGGCGATGTGAACTAGATTATTGACTCTAGTGCGAGTGGGAGACTGAAGGAAATATGCCCTAGAGGCAATAATAAAGTTATTATTTATTTCCTTATTTCATGATAAATGTTTATTATTCATGCTAGAATTGTATTAACCGGAAACTTAGTACATGTGTGGATACATAGACAAACAAAGTGTCACTAGTATGCCTCTACTTGACTAGCTCGTTGAATCAAAGATGGTTAAATTTCCTAGCCATAGACATGAGTTGTCATTTGATTAACGGGATCACATCATTAGAGAATGATGTGATTGACTTGACCCATTCCGTTAGCTTTACACTTGATCGTTTAGTATATTGCTATTGCTTTCTTCATGACTTATACATGTTCCTATGACTATGAGATTATGCAACTCCCGAATACCAGAGGAACGCTTTGTGTGCTACCAAACGTCACAACGTAGCTGGGTGATTATAAAGGTGCTCTACAGGTGTCTCCGATGGTACTTGTTGAGTTGGCATAGATCGAGATTAGGATTTGTCACTCCGATTGTCGGAGAGGTATCTCTGGGCCCTCTCGGTAATGCACATCACTATAAGCCTTGCAAGCAATGTGACTAACGAATTAGTTGCAGGATGATGCATTACGGAACGAGTAAAGAGACTTGCTGGTAACGAGATTGAACTAAGTATTGAGATACCGACGATCGAATCTCGGGCAAGTAACATACCGATGACAAAGGGAACAACGTATGTTGTTATGCGGTTTGACCGATAAAGATCTTCGTAGAATATGTGGGAGCCAATATGAGCGTCCAGGTTCCGCTCTTGGTTATTGACCGAAGACGTGCCTCGGTCATGTCTACATAGTTCTCGAACCCGTAGGGTCCGCACGCTTAACGTTTGATGACGATCGGTATTATGAGTTTATGTGTTTTGATGTACCGAAGGTTGTTCGAAGTCCCGGATATGATCACGGACATGACGAGGAGTCTCGAAATGGTCGAGACATAAAGATCGATATATTGGATGACTATGTTTGGACATCGGAATGGTTCCGGGTGAGTTCGGGCATTAACCGGAGTACCGGAGAGTTACCGGAACCCCCTGGGGAGTATATGGGCCTTATTGGGCCTTAGGGGAGAGAGAGAGGGGCTGCCTAGGGAAGGTCGCGCCCCCCCCCCCAAGGCCTAGTCCGAATTGGACTAGGGGGGTACGGCGCCCCCTCCTTCCTTCTCTTCTCTCTTCCCCTTCCTTCTCTCCTACTCCTACTACTTGGAAGGGGGGAATCCTACTCCCGGTGGGAGTAGGACTCCCCAGGGCGCGCCATAGTAGAGGGCCGGCCCTCCCCCTCCTCCACTCCTTTATATACGAGGAGGGGGGCACCCCATAGACACACAAGTTGATCATTGATCTCTTAGCCGTGTGCGGTGTCCCCCTCCACCATAATACACCTCGGTCATATCGTCGTAGTGCTTAGGCGAAGCCCTGCGCCGGTAGCTTCATCATCACCGTCATCACGCCGTCGTGCTGACGAAGCTCTCCCTCGACACTCTGCTGGATTGTGAGTTCGTGGGACGTCACCGAGCTGAACGTGTGCAGATCGCGGAGGTGCCGTACGTTCGGTACTAGGATCGGTCGATCATGAAGAGGTACGACTACTTCAACCGCTTTGTCATAACGCTTCCACTTACGGTCTACGAGGGTACGTAGACAACACTCTCCCCTCTCATTGCTATGCATCACCATGATCTTGCGTGTGCGTAGGAATTTTTTTGAAATTACTACGTTCCCCAACAAAAATAACTATCTTTTGCATCTCGAGGCCAAAAAACGCTGCTCCAACGGATGATGAAGATGCAAAAAAATTGCATCTCCACCTCCTGAAGATGTAAACTATAACGCTCTTCACCTACAGGAGATGTAAAAACGCGTCCGCCCACCAACCGCCCAACTGCCACTTCCTTCCCCTTCCGCGCGACCGGCCGCCGCCGCCCGACTCCGCCGCCGGGCAAATCCACTTCAAATCGACG
>NC_057805.1:93671008-93685852 GCF_018294505.1 Triticum aestivum
CCAGCCGGAGCCGCCGATTCACTTTCGGCCGCCGCCGAATCAAAACTTCTCTGATGGCTGCGGCTGGCCTAAACGCCTTCTCTGGCGACCGTCGGGCCCACCGCGACTTCGCCCCCGTCCCCCGCCGCCTGCCTCGTCGGCCCGCCACTTGCCCGATCCCCTTTCACCGTCGCCGTCTTCGGCCCGATTACGGCCAGCTCCGGCGTCGCCCAGTGCTGCCGCAACCGTTTGGCTTCGTCTCGACCTCCCCTACCCATTTCTCTCCGCCGCCGGCCATCCCTGCCGGCCCCGGCGAGCTGCAATGGGAGCGCACAAGCTTTGACAGTTTCAACAGTAGGTTCAGTGCACTAGTTTTACATCTTCAAATACATCATGTGTTGGAGTTGGAGTTCTACATCACAAATATACATTATCTGTTGAAGTTGACTCTTTTTTGAAAATGTAAAAGGCACTTTTTGATGATGTAAATTATAGAACACCTAATTTTACATCTTCAAATTTGGATCATCTATTGAAGATGCTCTTATTATCTAGAGTTGGCACGAGGTGCTCATACATAGGTCAATTAGGTAAGGTGTACGTACGATAAGCACACATTGACGCCCTACAAGACGCAAAATGGCCGCAACCTGCGTACTGGGTTGCACGGCACTTGGGAGTAGTACTGTATCATGCATGCGCTCAGCAAATAAAGCGCAGCGGTGGTCGCTCATGGCTCACGTGACGTGTCACCTCCCAAACGTTTGTGTTGCCGTTCCGTTTGGACGGATACCCGACGTGGACGTGTCGCCTCGGCCCCTCTCATCATCGATTAAAGTCGTCATCATGGAAGGCAAGAAAGGCGGTGGCACGGACGAAGGGCGGCACCCATGAGCTTGCGCATGGGCTGGCCCCCATTGCAGCATGTACCAGCACAGTTTTATTCCCTCTCGTCACTGCTGCCGTCCCATTTGGGCAATGCAGCGCGAGACCACAGTGAAAACCTGAGCCTCCAAATCCGAACAGTAAATAAAGATTCAGACGGAGCGTCGAACGGAAGCAAAGGCGGTCGTACTCCTAGTCATATCTCTCTCTACTTTCGGCACGCTGATTTTTCACTGGTCGCGGTACTTTCTTTCTTTTTTTGCGACCAAGAGCTCAAGGCGACGAAGAAGAAGATAACCACGACGTGTCGACGTCCCGTCCCGTCTCGTGCTGTCCCATCCGGTCGTGGAGCTACTCATCGTCTACCACGGCTAAGTTAATCATGAGATCATGTGAGCTGCCGTCACCCCCTCTCCACCTACATGGTACAATCGGAAACCCTACTGCTAGTCGCGTAGCAGGGTGATGGTGACGATGGTGATCTAGCCTAACAAAAGCAAACAAACCAGCGCGAGAAAATGGGACAACAAATGCGAGGTCGGCCAGTTGAGGGAAAGGATCCCAGCAAATCCGGCTCCTGTCCGCAGGTGAAGGAAGGGACGAACAAATGCGCAGGCAGCAACGGTGGCTTTCATTCGTGTACTCGAGGTTCATTTTCCCTGCAGGAACGTGAGAGCTTGGACGGCTCCAGAAAGTTCTGCTATTCGGTTCGAATTTGAGCATCAACGACTAACCCATCCGTTCCATTTCCATACAACCAACCACCCCTGATGCGTTACGATGGGAACCCTCGACCGGTCTCCGCATTTGGCTCCGTCGTACTGTACTCACTGCATTGAGATTCAGAAGCAGAGATAGCCCCACACCACTCGTCCAGTCTCATAATGACTGACAACACCACACCGTGCCGCACACAAGACTGCGTATGGTCCTCGCGGCCATCGCAGAGCAGCAGCAGGACAGGCGGCCATCGCATCACCATTCCAAATCCAAAATTAAATCAATCGCCATTGCAATTTGCAGACAGCCCAGTACTACCAATAGTGGTGGCAGGGGGCAGAAGGGCCCACTCGTCAGAGGCCCGAGGCCCACGACTGCCATGCCAGTACTGGGTAGGGGTACCAACCTACCTAGGTGATGCAGCAGGCAGCAGTTGGGCCAACCAACAACACATGCTGGGTGGACAAGGGTGACATGGCATCGACGGCAGAGCCCTCTCTCCCAGAGCCATCAGTGTGAAGGTGTACTGTAGTGGTACCAGGCAGACATTCCAAGCTCTACCTGTCATGAAATCAATCATGGTACCACCAGAGCATACTGTACCGCATACAAGTCGGAGTAGATAGATAGAAAACAGTGGCGCAGCGTATGAGTGCACCAGTGCGGTACACGCATGCGAGGAGCGACGCATGCCAGTTTCGGTGCAGACACGGGGAAATGGGCATAGGATTCTCATTGCTACTGTACCAGCCATACAAAGATGTGAGCGTCCCAGTGAAAATGGCCATCAAAACTCAAAGGGATCGAATACACAACTCTTATCTAGTGCTACAAGCAGTCTGTAGTTCGTATTGATAATAATGAACAAGGCTTTGCCGTTGGCATCAGGGAGAGGAGGAAAAAGAATTAGTGTCACAAATTACAGGCCTATCTATGTACTACTAACAGCAGTGGTTCTGTCTTACCAGCCATATACAGGATTCTGTACCTGAGGGGGCAGCAGGTGCATGTCCACGCTATGTTGCTTGTTGTAGTTCAGGGTCCCGGGCACCGCCCCGGTCGACAGCCGGAGAAGCTCGCTGCCCGTGAAGCAGTAGTGGGCAAATGCTAGGCCGCCATCCACGATGTCCGACATGTTTGGCAACGAGGCTGATTTCTTCATCCTCCTGTCGACGCTGTTTCCAGATGTGCTGGCACAATCACCATTGCTGCTCAGGACCTTGTCCAGCTCCGAGTGCTCCATGAACCTCTGGGTCGCAGCCTCCCACGAAAGGTTGTACCGCTGCTCAGGTGTGAGGGGCTGGGGATCACGGGTCATTGCTTCCTTCACTTTGGCAACGAAATCCTCTGACGTTGTGTACACCAGGCAGTTTGGGAATGATCTGAAGAAATCGTTGGATGGGTGATCTGCGCAGACCACAAACTTGCCCATGGCTAGCGCCTCAGCAGTGGCGGTGCAGAGGACATCACTAATGCTCGGGTTTACAAAAACCTTGTACCTGGAAAAAGAACACAAGAAGGAAGAAGCATTCAGATCAATGACATCGCAGATGTACAAGGAAAGGCATATGTTTTCAAAGCTGGATGGTGCGGATCTTTACCCATGAAGAGAATCGTCTGCATGATCTCGGCCTTTATGGAAGTTAAGATTCAAATCCAGCTTCTTGGCAGCTGATTGCACTTCAACTGAATCTTCACCATTTCCATAGACGTCCAATTTGAAACCGTCCAAATCTGTCTTGTGCTTCGCAAGCAAATCTATCAGTTCTCTGTAGCCTTTGGCCCAGACCATCTTCCCCAGAAAATAAGCTCCTTTGGACATGGACTGCTCGCCAGATTCCCTCTCTGCTGCTATTCTCTCCCCAACCTCCAGAAACTTGGGATTAACACCATGTACATTGCAGATCATGGATCTGGCTAGATCTTGAGTAGCCCCAGATAGTCGCAAAACCTACACATATCAATACCATCAGGTCAGTAAGGAAAAACAACCTAGCACATAGTTATTGAATACTCCCTCCGTTCCCAAATATAAGTCTTTCTAGAGATTCCAACAAGTGACTACATACGGAGCAAAATGAGTGAATCTACACTTTAAAATATGTCTACATACATCCGTATGTTGTAGTCCATTTGAAATGTCTAAAAAGACTTATATTTAGGAACGGAGGGAGTATATGTATATATGTGAAGAAGAGTTCACACAGTGTCCACTCGAACATCGCAATAAACATAGTAGTCATAGTACCATACTTATAATTACCTTATGGCAATAAGCTCTGGCAACAAGGTTGTTAATGTGCTTGACAAAAAAAGCTTGAATAGCACCATTCTTCTCTCTCTTGATATACTCCAAGTAATTTGTATGCACAACACCGACAACATGATTAAATTTATCAGTCCAACGCTTTCCATGATGGTACCAGTTCAGGTGCTCAGGCTCTTCCAGAATTGCAATGTCAGCTTCCTTCGATGGTATAAATTGTGAAGTATCCCCAGCAGGAATTATACTTCTCCTTTCTTTCTGAAACTGCAGCCAGGGCAGATAAATGATTAGACAACTAAAACACATAGCGTTTGACATTATGGAATAAAAAGAAACCCTACCTTTCCAGGGTAGAATGATATTCTGAAGTCGGTTTTAAATCCAACTCTTTCCTCCAGCCAATTCCTTATATAAGTTTCTTGGTCTTCTGGAGAACTAAAAGTCATGTTATTCGGATAGACGAGCTCTTGGTCTGACTTGCAAAGCCAGGGCACCATCAAGGTTACGTATTGCTTGGAAGATTTAGCCAAGTATGCAGCTCGAAACAAAGGATTTACAGCTGTTCCCGTCATCCAGGGAAGACTGGCGGTAGTGACAATGGCAACGTGTCTCTTGTCAGCTACATCATATTTTTGCCCATCATCCCAAAAACCACCTTCATAATGATGCCCTGTACTCTGAAGGACGCTAGCTATTCTTAGGTCAAGTTCATCACAAGTATTGTCATTTCTGAAGGAAGATGATTCACTAGTTGACAACGGATCATATGCAAAGTGATCCTTGCGCTTGCTGCATAGAGACTCCACCAACTTGTCACACACATCTATTCCACACGAGAAGAAAAAAATCAGTACGGCACAAGCTCACAAACATATATTCCAATATTCTGCAGACCTCAGATTTTGTTGAACTAAAATAAGGCCCCTTACCTCTTTTTATGCCAAGTTGGTCAAACAATGGTCCAGATTGCTTTAGAAAATACGCAAGGAGTTCGTTTAAATCCAGTGGTGGAACTTCCTGCACTAGATCAATATATATTAAGAAATGCATAAAGCAAAAAGGGGTAGCTAATCCCTGGACATGCACGCAAATGTGTTAATATATACTCCCTCCGTTCCTAAATATTTGTCTTTCTAGAGATTTCAACAAGTGACTACATACGGAGCAAAATGAGTGAATCTACACTCTAAAATATGTCTATATACATCCGTATGTGGTAGTCCATTTGAAATCTCTAAAAAGACAAATATTTAGGAACGGAGGGAGTACATGCTTCACATGCGAATGATGCTAAATCATGCAGTTAGAGGGAGCTTGATTATGGGGCATGGTGCATAGGACTCAGCCAACCAAGGCCCATGAAAGTGAATTGTTTCAGCATGCATTGATGATTACACTATTACTTTCCTCCTCATCTACATGATTACATCTATAAAAGTACTCTTCTAGTAGAATTAAGTAGACCATGCGGTTACAAGAAAAACATGTAGATCTCATGAGCTATAATGCTGAAGAATAGTGTCTTACTGGTAAGACAAAGAGATGCCAAAAAGAGGCCATGACGTTAACACTCAAGAGGACATAGATTCTATGGCACTATTGGCACCTGGCACGCATCCACATTGAAGAATGTATGTACGCGGGAGGATGGAAGAGAGCAGTTCTATAATCAAGATTATTTAGTAGGATGAAAACTGGGTTCTGCTCCGAATCGTAGTCCTCGCGGGAATGGTCGCAAAATGCAAAGGATTTACTAGGCTTCTTGTGTCTTTTCATTCTTTCGATCTAGCATGGCATTGGGCCGACACACCTACACTTAGCATTCCAGAAATACTAACTAGATTATGTTCCCTACATCAAAAGGTGAAATTGATTTATTGTCAATGCCAAAAAAACTGAAAATTAGTAGATTGACAGGGTAACATCCCTATACGTCCCTGCAAAGCTGAAAAAAATGCATATGCCTACAACATGCAGCCACCCCGTGTCTAACATGTGGGTCAAGAGGCATATAATGGTTTACAATATTTTGTAAGGGCATAATACAAGGATTGTACAACCTTATTTGACCTTCATTCTGAAAACAAGATAATGCTCTCCAATATTTAGTTAGTTTACAGCAGGAATGAAGCCAATGAACTCAAGGCAGAAATTATCACAATTAGTTTTGCTCTTCAAAAAACATCTCTTGCAGTTGTAGGTATTGCAAAGTATTCATGCAGAAAAGTTCACTGCCCTGATAAACAGAAACTAGCATATGCACAAAAAAGTGATGCTATAATGCAAAATGCAACAGAATATGAAACCAGATGACTAACCTCAGATGCTTCAGGTGCAAAGCTCATCGATTTCTGCAATAAGAATCGCAATTGTACATCATGTTAGTGCACTCATATATATGTACTCAATGGAAAATAGTACTTCCTCCGTCTCAAAATAAGTGTCTCAACCTTAGTACAACTTTGTACTAGAGTTAGTACAAAGTTAAGACACTTATTTTGGGACAGAGGGAGTACTGTGGAAGATTTGGTATAGCAGGCTGCAACATGTAAATCACAGAACAAGTTTAATTAAGGTCCATGCACTGCAAGCGAACTGCGGTTATGCAACTTTTGCAAATAATATATGTACAATTTTCAACTGCTAATTTTTGCGAGTGAAACTTGATGCATTTGATAAATGACTCACACCACACTTAACATGTGATTTATTATCCTGAGATGATTCTGATGCCCTGGACTTCCCATAAAGGTTCCATTATTTACACATATTCTAACATGAAACCCCAAAAATTGCATGGGCTCAAGGCACCAACCGAGAGCGTCTTCATTAACTTCTGGAATGCAGTTTTCCTACAGAGTAGCCTCAGATTATTTTGACTAGTAAGTAGATGAATATTTTTTCTTGCCGGGAAGTAGATGGTATTTGAATTCAGTGTGTCCAGATTAACTAAGACCAGGCAAGGAATGAAACTAAATTAAAGTCATCCCCTACCTATATTATTCTTAGACTCAAACCTCTTGCGATTTTTTACACCTCACATTTCAAGCCTACGAGCACAACAATGAACAAAAACACCCAATTTCATTTTCAGATAAGCCAATCTAGAGGATGTATTGTCGACAACTTAACTCAAACTTGTTGATCACAGCACCGAACGTTTCCCCTCTAAATCATAAGCATAAAACTTGATCCAAGCGAACGACAACATTTGCTTGACTTCCTCAACATCAAGCTAAAATTTCAGAATCGAATTGCCCCAACAATAATTCAGAATTGAAAATTTCCAGAGTAAAATCGAAGATATGTCCACGGTCCACCATTAGTGACCCAACTCAATTAGATGAACTTGACCTAAGAATAGCTAGCGTCCTTCAATTGGTGAGGCTGCAGATTATTTACTCGTGGATGCAACTCAAACGGCAAGGCTGCAGTTTATTTATGTACTTGTGCACGAAGGACGGTAGAATTGGTGGGAGTTTGGAAGCTTACCAGGCTGAGCTTGACCTTGTGGAGCACGTCGCTGGCCTGGTCCTGGCGCTTGCGGTCGAGGTCCCTGAGGCGCGCCTTGACGGCCCGTATGGGCTCCCACTCGGCGGCGTCCTCGTCCTCCCACCTCCACCCGGTCTTGGCCCCCCACCCCCTCCCGACCTCGGCCTCGAACGCCTTCCCTATCGCCGACAGGTCCAGGCGCGTCCTCCCGATCCCCGAGGCGGCGGAGGAGGAGGAGGTGGTGTTGTAGGCCCTCCGGAGGCGCGCGAAGAGGTCGGGCTCCGGGACCGGCGCGCTGAGGAAGGTCTCGAGCTCCCCGGCGCGCGCGCGGATGAGGCGCAGGTCCTCCCGCAGGCTCCGGGAGAGGAAGGAGAGCGCCCCCTCCCCCGCCGCGGCGGGGCGCGTGTCGACGCCGAAGCTAGCCATGTGGCTCTGCTGCGTCCGGCCTGTAGGGTTTTGCTGGTGGTGGTGGCGGTGGCGGTGGCGGAAGAGGAGGCGGTGGTGTGAGGTGGGGCGGAAGGATGGGGGAGGGGTCCGAGGGGAGAAGGAAGGGGAGGAGGAGATTTCGCGGGCCCGGCGGCGTGGACCCGGTCTGTTGGAGGAGTGGCAACGGAAGTGGAGGAGAGAGGAGAGACGAGGTTGCGCGGCTGCGCTTGTGCCATCTGCGGGACGGCGAGCCGACGGCTCAGATCGAGATGGCAGGAGATCGACGGTGCTGAATTTTCTAACCTCTTTTTTCTTCTAATTACCACGTCGGCGCACGTACAAGTGTACTGACGTACAGGACTTGCTGTGTTGGTTTATGTTAGGTATTGACGTTTTTTATAGTTGAATTTTGATGGCAACATTTGTAGTAGAATTTTTTGCTTCCAACCATTTGTCGAATGTAAATCTTGAAAGCGTGGACGAGGAAAAGGCGTACGTAAGAAAAGATGGCCTATGTTAATCGTACCCGGCTTGCCAGCTCCATCAATATGTGGCTCATCATCAGGGAGATGAGTTTGCAATGTGAAAATCGAGGATTTTGTGGAATCTCCCACAGATGTCTGCACGAAATCACCAAATTAAGTCCTACGTAGTACGTACTTATTTTGCTAAGAAACATAGTGTTGAACACGGTTCAATTACTATATCAGGAAAATCAAGAAAATATACAGACTGAATTCCACGCTCCTTGCGTGCAAGGTAATTCGACTTCAGTTCGGAAAGGCAAAATACATGACTTGTCGACAGCCAGCAAAAGAAAGACACGGAAGTAGACAAACACCGGATGCATGCGGCATTGCAGTGCAATCAGATAAACACGAAGAGACCAAGGGTGAAAGCAACGCTAACCGTAGCTTGGCACGGCAGCGCTCAGTTTGGACCTTTGCACGCCCTGCACTCCAGCCCCAGTCGGCAAACCGAAAGCAACGGCCGTGCTCTTCTTGGCAGACAGCCGTCGAGCAAACGGCACCTGCGACAAGGGGATCGGAATCCATCGGTACATTCCGCAGATCAGGAGAACGCCATGACGGATGAGTTCACGGTCAGTATTTCCTCCGACGATGCCGCTGGATGGTCTTCCTTGCCTTGGCTGCCAGCCACCGGTTGCTCGTTCATCCATCGTCTCCATCTGTCTGTCGGCACCGGTGTAGCAAGTGTCTGGCACAGGGAAGGGCTGCTCCGACAGCCACAAGCTGCTCGTGGTTGTACATGAAAATGCAGTGACACTTCAATTTCTCCTGCTAGTTTCCCAACCAGGTTGAACTTGTTTTGTCTGTTGCCAGCAATGCCCAACTCGGCATTCCCTCGCGCCCACGTGTCGCGTGCATGATGGATGTTTTTGCATCAACGTGAGGGTTTACATCAGAGAGCTAATTTGCTCAAGCATCATTGCACATATGTTCAGAATAAGATGCGGTGATTGCTGTGGCAGCGGACACAGTAGAGAAGAGACTAACCATTTGGCAGATGTTCTATGCTCGGCGAACTGAAACCATAGCAGGAGGTACAGTCTCCATCGTGAGAAAATGTCAGAACTCTGCAACTGAATCCTAGCAGATCTCACAGCAGGTTCTTGAAAATCACAGCTCCATTTCTTAGATTCACCTAAAAAATAGACAACGCCTCGTTTTATAGGTTACCGGATTTGCAACTTTGTGATGAAAGATGCAAAACAGCGAAAACTCAGTAAGCAGACTTCCTGTATTTTGATAGTTCCCACCACATCCAGCTTCGACAAAATTTGATCGAAACTGCTGACAGGTTCGACTATTAACTTTGGCGACTTCTCTTTGTGTTGCATTACGGACTGCCGGGCTCCATTAAGCTTGACAGCTTACAGTCCAGAAATGTACACCCATCATCAAGCTAATCAGAGAGCTTAGAAGTCGACAACTGAGAAACTGACGGGCATTCCACTGCAGATGGTCTATAGTACCGACGTTACTCATTTTATAGCAATCTGATAGATGCCTTCGAATTGTGCTGTTCAAGCAGTGAAGTGTGCTGGCGCTCATGTGGTTCGTCCACTGCAACATAGACTTCTACAAAATTCAGATCTCACCGACCAGGTGCTTGTGTTGTACTGCATTACTGCATGAACTTCAGGAACCACCCTTGCCGTCAACCAAACTATGTGTTATCAGCTCCATAACACAATGGTTTTGATCACTGATTTTGGGCTAACAGCCTAACACAATGGCCAGTTTGTCAACTGATCAATATGCCAAAATTCATACAATGCCATACTCGCTCATCAACCTAGCCACTCTCTCAGCCACATCGACACGGCCATGCGCCCGGCACGAGGCGAGCAGCACCATGCAGATGACCCTGTCCGGGCGTGCCTCCATCCGCGCCAGCAGCCCCTCTGCCTCCTCGACCTCCCCGGCACGTCCGAGCATCTCCACCATGCACGTGTAGTGCTGCAATGCTGGCCTCCTGACCCTCGCGAAGACTTCCCTCCCCTCACTGACCATCCCGGCCCTAGCGCACGCGGCGAGGACCACCGTCACCGCCTTGTCGTCCATCTCCCCCTCCCGTCCGCGGAACAGGCCGAGCACATCCCGGCACCTGCCGTGCGCGGACATGGCGCTGGCCAGCGCGGTGCGCGCAGAGAGCGTCCGCTCCTGTGCGGGCAATCCGTCGAACACGCTGAGCGCGGAGGCTGGGTCGCCGCAGGCGGAATAGGCGTGGATGAGCGAGGGGACGAGGACCGCGCCTCGGCGGAGCGCGGCGGCGTGGAGGGAGGCCACCAGCGAGAGAGACGGCAGCGAGGCGGCGCGGCGGAGGAGCTCGGCGTAGTGCCGCCGCATGGCTGCAGCCTTCGGGAGGCAGGGTTGGAGAGAAGCGATTGCACTTTGGTAAAACCGGCTGCTCTGGGCCGTTGGATTGCCCGTACATACAATATTTTTACCGTCGCAAAAACCTACCGCGCGCTCTAGACGAACAGCCGCCAGGACCAACCCAAACCAAAGGAGTTAATTTAGCCACTCCTCTTCGACCAGCCAAGCCAAGTGGAGGGAGCACCATGATCTCTTCAATCAAGAATTCTACTAGCAATTCCCGCAACCAAAAAAAAAAAAGAATTCTACTAGCAATGCTCAAATACCATTGTTTTGTTGTGCTCGCGGCTCGAAAGAGTGGATCGCCGGCGGAAAGGAGCGAGCGAGGCTTCCCTTTGCGTGCCGCCGGCACTGCTGCTGGTTCCCTCTCCCTCCATCGGCCGCTCCAGCGGCGGGAGAGAGGAGGGCCTCGGATCTGTGCATGGGGTGGGTTCGTGGTAGGGTTAGGTTTGAGGGAGATGTTGCCGAGGCGGTTGCGGCGGCGGCGTGTCTGAATAAGCTTCCTCGGACTCCGTTCACGGTCATACGAAGCTCTTGCCTTCGTCTAGGTGTCAGCGGGGTGGGGGATCCCCGGATCTCGTTGAGGTCGCGGGCTATAGTGTCTGGAGGTCGACGGCACTGGCCGGTTGGGTCCTTGGATGGGTGGTGATTGTGCGGAGATGGAGATTCTTCTTTCTAGTCGGTATGATTTTTCGCTGTTGTTCTCCCTCTTTCTTTGTGCTGCTGGAGGGATGTGTCCTTCTTTGCATGGGCGCCGGAACCGGATCCTAGTTCTCTTCCATCTGGAAGAGGCACATATAGCGGTACTCAAAGCCACATATGACGAGGCTGGTGCAGGCATGTTGGATGCACATGTGTGTCCTTATACTTTTCAGCGTTGGTGCAAAGAAAAGGGGAGCAGCGCTGCGACAATTTATGTCATGGTTGAAGATGATGACCTACTTGGGTCTAGTTGCAGATTTTTATGTTGCAGGAGTCTTTTCATAAGGTTCATGAATGATGACATAGAGCTCCGAAGATCTTCGTGTTTTACTGATTGTTTTAGGACGCTCCATGTTTTCTGGTTCTTTATATGTGTGTTAGGGTGTGCTTGTACGGATGAATTTTTTTTGTGTTATTTCATGATTTGAATGCAAGCATACTTTCTAAAAGAAATATTTCACTAGCATTCACCACCGAAGAACACATCATAAATGTCGTCTTTAAAAGAGAAAGATGGTGCCCGGTGCCCGAAGCATGAAACACGTGACAGGATCCAAGGGCAAGAACATAGTACTTGCCCTTGGAGTGAAACGTGACACGTGATAGGAGTATAAACAACTAAGTTTCCTGTCACGCACACACATATATATAGAGAGAGATACTAATGTGTATTTGCTTCCATTTTAGCTGCTTGTAAATCGTTTGAAAATAGTTTCTGGGCCAGTCGATTTTCGCGGGATGGAAACAACCATTGGCACGCCGACTAAGCCCTATAGGTTAGGTGACACCATTATCTATCTTAGGGTGTGTGTGTTGGGGAAGGAGGGCAGGTTCGCCAGAAAATATTGTTCATGGTCAGGGACGGCAGCAACATGGAGGTGGGCGCCGGTTGGGGGAAGGCGGGGCGGCAAGACTGACGGGGGAGTGCCGCCGGCCCCGGACGGCAGCGGCAGATAGTTAGAACGGTTGTAATCGACGGTTCGAGGTAGATTGCACAGTTAAAACGTTTCGAAGATTGAAGAGGCCGATCTGGCCATCCATCTTGCATTCGACGGCTCACAACAATTCATCTGTCCCAAAATTGGCTTTTCAGTCACCTGATATATATAGCCGGTCTCATTTGCTTCACCTTGTTGGGTATGTATAAGTGTACACTACCAAAGGGGTCTATGTTGTAGCGGACTGATAACTGTAGTATAATTTGTACTTTTGGATAGGAAGTGGTAGTTTTTTTTAGTATTAATTTGCTTCACCTTTTACAATATCAACAGCATATGTATCACTCCACACGATCAGAGATTTCTATGACGGAGCAAGAGATCAGATCGATCTGACGAGAGCCTGATGAATCGATGCCGTTGGACCGTTTCCGCACCAGCACATTAATTCGGACCGCTCGATCAGGATTCCCCGTTCTTACCTTTTATCCCCATCATCCTTCGCGTCCGCGACACGTAGAGGTCCCGTGGCTTGACGACGCCGGGGATGTGGCCGATGAGCGACATGAACGGCAGCTCCGACACCGCGTCGCGGCGGCCGAGCGTGACGGTGATGGCGGCCTTCGAAGCCTTGTATCGGTGCAGCTTATGCTCCGGCCCGGCGGACCTGAGCAGCAGACGCAGGTTCCGGGACACCACCATGGCGT
Source organism: Triticum aestivum (assembly GCF_018294505.1). Classification (NCBI taxonomy): domain Eukaryota; kingdom Viridiplantae; phylum Streptophyta; class Magnoliopsida; order Poales; family Poaceae; genus Triticum; species Triticum aestivum. The sequence continues at coordinate 93,684,027 of NC_057805.1, forward strand.
GCCGCTGCGCCAGGTACCCCTGCTTCGCCTCCGGCACGTCGGTGATGTCGCCGATGGCGAACACGTTCTTGAGCCTGCCCACGCGCAGGTGCTCGTCCACCACCAGCCTGCCGTCGGCGTCGATGTATTCCCCGAGGAACGTGCCCCGCAGCCACCCGGACGCGACGGGCCGGCCCGTGCACACGAAGTGGCAGTCGGCGGACACCGTCTCCCCGGCGGACGTCGTGAAGTCGCGCTGTCCGTCGTAACCGTCGCCGGTGCCGGCGAGGTCTATGTCGATGGTCTGGTCCAGCAGCACGGTGACGTTCTTGGACCGGAGCCACTCGAGCGCCTTGGCCGACGCGCGGGGGCTCATCACCATGAGCAGCCGAGGCCCGCCGTGGACGAGGGTGACGCGTTTGTCGGGGCTGTCCATGATGATCTCCGCCGCGAGCTCGACCCCGATGGGCCCGCCGCCGATGATGAGCACGGAGCTCGCGGCGGCGATCCGGTCCTTGTCGCGGTGGAACATCTCGAGTCGGTCGGAGCGGCTCTGGGGGCGGGTGCAGGTGCGGCCCGTGGCGATGACCAGGAAGTCGTAGCCTACGGTGCGACCGATGGAGGTGAGAACGACGGAGTCATCGACGCCGACCGCCGACGCCGTCACTACCTTGGCGTCGGTGAGGTAGTCCGCGTGCGGGATCACGGTGCGCTCCACCACCGTCGGCTCCACCTTGGCGCGCACGTTCGCCCACGGGATCTCGAAGTACTCCTTCCTGCATGGGTCCATCCATGGCGTATCACAAAATCAATAACAACCGATCAACTAATGTCGCGATTAATGGCGTGCGTGCGTGCGTACGGGTCGATGAGGACCACGTCGGCGTGGTTTTGGAGCGTCTTGGCGAGGAGGGCGCCGGCGATGCCACCGCCGACAATGACTACGCGGTCGCCGTCGCACCGCAGCATGGCTGCAGGTGCCCGGAACGAGCCCTGGTTGGGACACCAAGAGAGGTGCCTGTGCACGTGAGGGTCGATCGAAGCCGGTCGGACGTCGACACGGCCGGCGGCAAAACCGAGCTGGGCCCCTCAGGATATGGACCCCACCTGTCAATGAGCTAGCTAACCTGCAGGGATATAATTATTTGCCCAAAAAAACTTGATTCCCCAAAATAGGAGTAGTTCTATTTCCCGCCTAGCCACAAAATAGCTCATTTTGGAAGTCCGGCGAGAACGGGACGTTGGCCTTAGCCACCCTTGCCAAATCTTCCGACTCAATATATCCATATTCGAAGTACACGACAATGATGTAAGGCGGGCACTGACCGAACCAACTTGTGGTTGGATGGTTAGGGGGACAATGGAATTCCCAGCTCATCAAGGTTCAAGTCCTGATGCTCGTATTATTTCTGAATTTATTTCAGAATTTTCGGCGATGCACTTTCAGTGGGAGGAGATGCGTGTATGCATGAGCGCTTGCATCTGTACCGTATTAAAAAAAAGCGAGCACTGACGCTGAAAGGAGGCCGTTGCTCGTCGAATCCGGCCCTGCAAGGGGTGCTCCAAAGGGCGACCACTACAACTACAAGCTGTTGGCGCTCAAAATGACACAATCGCAAGGAAATGGAATGGCTTGAATCCAAATAAAATGAAGTCAAATTGCATATTTGAGTTTATCATTGGATGGCCCCCTCCGAGATGATCAAAACAGATAGAAAGATCATCCAAAGCGGAATTTGGATGCAAAAGGTATGATAACTTGATGATACCCCCTAAACCTTTATAGTCGATGCTAAAAAAAACCTTTATAGTCATTTTAACCAAAGAAAGGAACGCAAACCCTAGCC